>NW_026062270.1:0-217083 GCF_023897955.1 Schistocerca gregaria
CACTCCGTCTAAGCGCTGGAAGACGGAGTGCACCGAGGCCCGTTAGCTCAGTTGGTTAGAGCGTCGTGCTAATAACGCGAAGGTCGTGGGTTCGATCCCCCCACGGGCCACTTCGATTTTACTACTTCAAAAAGGCAACGCCGATTTCCCCGGGCAAGTATGGTGACAAAGAAATCGTCACATTGTGTGGGAGCTGATAGGGGACCCGAAAGCGACTTGTCGGGACGCGCTAAAACACTTCACAGGTCACAGCACGCTGAACACACAGTTTGTCGTCCGATCACCGCTACTGCGCGACGCTGGGCGTTGTCAGTGCTTGGGCGGGTGACCGCCTGCGAACACAGGGCGCTGCCGACAGTTTCAATTCGTATTTCTCTTTTCTCGTCGGTTTCGGAGCTGCAGCGCTATTCGGTCTAGGGCACTGGCGCCACGTTTTGCCTCTCGGTATGCCAAGTCGCGCCGTGCGGCCACAGTGAAATGAAGGAGCGTGTTGTAAAATTTTCAACAAAGAAAAAAAGAAATGTGCTAGTAATAAAACTGAATTTGTCTGACAGAACATGTAAAATCACACAATGCACGATAACAGGCAGCAGGTCTTTACTTGAGGCATAAGTAATGTTGTGCCCGCCTCGCCATACCTCTCTCAGTCGTTTCGCGTGCTTGTCCTTCTGATATAGGCCGATTGGAGAGCGTCAGCTCTCGCGTCAGCCGAGCAAAGTCGAGACAAGTCGAGACTCAAGCGGAATCGACGCACACAATATAGGGTGGCCTGCAGCCAGTAAGAGGAGGAAAGAAACATTAATTTAATGACGCGTGGCAAAAGTACTCATACGCAGAAGTAAAACGCAGGCTACGGTGGCCGGGAATCGAACCCGGATCAACTGCTTGGAAGGCAACTATGCTGACCATTACACCACCACCGCACGCTTTTCTTCCGCGCACGCCGCGCTGTGTCTGCTTCCCGCCTGTCGGCGGCGGCTGAAGGTGGTCGCAGCAGCAGGCGCATTACGGGGTAGGCGAGCGCATCCAGACAGCGTCTCTACGCACATTTCGCGTCCTTTGGCAAGAGTCGTCGCGTGCGTGCGCCGCAACACTACTTAGACGATCGCGTTCGGGCGTCATTTTTAAGCAGTGCAGCGCAGGATTCAGCGTTTGTAGCATTCTCTCGAGAGGATGCCACGGCGCTGGACGGCAGTCCCACTTTCCCTTCAGACGTCTGCCGCGGAAAGCACAAGGAAGCTGCAAACTAGCTGAGCATCGGTGGTTCAGTGGTAGAATGCTCGCCTGCCACGCGGGCGGCCCGGGTTCGATTCCCGGCCGATGCATCATTTTGTTTTTTCCCCGATAGTGGAGCTGCGTGTCCTTCGCACTCGAAGTGCGTGGGCCACGAGAATGAACCGCGGGATTCCGTGTGGAAACAACCAAACACGCAGCGCGCACGTCTTCTCGTTTGGACTCCTGCGTGCTATTGTGCATACTGGCGTCGGCCTATCATCGCAAGTTGCCTGCAGCGCCGGGAATGCACGTGTAGTAACAGAAAAAATGAGCCAGCAAGTGCAGACTCTCTACCACTAGTATTTGCTACTTGCCGAGATACCAGAAGGTTTGGCCATCACGTGCCTCGGTAGCGCAGTAGGCAGCGCGTAAGTCTCATAATCTTAAGGTCGTGAGTTCGATCCTCACCTGGGGCATTTAATTTACTTCCGTTCACAGCTAAATTGACGGCTCTGGGGTTGCGAAGGAGCAAAACAGCTTGTAGTTTGTTATCCATAAGGCTTCAACAACTCAGCGTGAAAATGCTTACTTCCCGTTATTACTACTTGCAGTTCTTTTGTGAAATTTTCAAGAAAAAATGTACTAGTAATAAAACTGAATTTCGTATGATATAACATGTAAAGTCACACAGTGTATGACCTGCTATATAATGACAGGCTGCAGGTCTTTACTTGCGAAATAAGTAAATAAATATTACTACTCACAGCTTTGCTTTTCCTCCTACCCCTGTAACAACGAGGCCAAAAGCAACGGACTGTGACTTTTGCCATGCGCGCCTCGGCATGGGAGAGCGAAAAGATGCTCGCAAACAGGGAAAGTGCGACACGGAAAGCCAGTGGAGGGGGTGTAAACCCCAAAAATAAGCGTGCGCGTCCGGTGTGGTCTAGTGGCTAGGATACCTGGCTTTCACCCAGGAGGCCCGGGTTCGATTCCCGGTACCGGAATGTAATTTTTTCGGAACAAATCACGACAAGTTTGGACCCTGCGAAATGCTGTTTCACGTCCTCCTCGCGTTATAGCTACTGGTTCATAAACGTGAGCTGAAAACAGTCGAGAGAAACGGGCACGCAATGAAATTACTACGAGCAGCGGAATAAAGGGAGAAGAGACCCTGGTCCACTGTTGGACTGCTACCATAGAAATGTTACCTGTAAATACGCAGAGCCACTCCGTCTAAGCGCTGGAAGACGGAGTGCACCGAGGCCCGTTAGCTCAGTTGGTTAGAGCGTCGTGCTAATAACGCGAAGGTCGTGGGTTCGATCCCCCCACGGGCCACTTCGATTTTACTACTTCAAAAAGGCAACGCCGATTTCCCCGGGCAAGTATGGTGACAAAGAAATCGTCACATTGTGTGGGAGCTGATAGGGGACCCGAAAGCGACTTGTCGGGACGCGCTAAAACACTTCACAGGTCACAGCACGCTGAACACACAGTTTGTCGTCCGATCACCGCTACTGCGCGACGCTGGGCGTTGTCAGTGCTTGGGCGGGTGACCGCCTGCGAACACAGGGCGCTGCCGACAGTTTCAATTCGTATTTCTCTTTTCTCGTCGGTTTCGGAGCTGCAGCGCTATTCGGTCTAGGGCACTGGCGCCACGTTTTGCCTCTCGGTATGCCAAGTCGCGCCGTGCGGCCACAGTGAAATGAAGGAGCGTGTTGTAAAATTTTCAACAAAGAAAAAAAGAAATGTGCTAGTAATAAAACTGAATTTGTCTGACAGAACATGTAAAATCACACAATGCACGATAACAGGCAGCAGGTCTTTACTTGAGGCATAAGTAATGTTGTGCCCGCCTCGCCATACCTCTCTCAGTCGTTTCGCGTGCTTGTCCTTCTGATATAGGCCGATTGGAGAGCGTCAGCTCTCGCGTCAGCCGAGCAAAGTCGAGACAAGTCGAGACTCAAGCGGAATCGACGCACACAATATAGGGTGGCCTGCAGCCAGTAAGAGGAGGAAAGAAACATTAATTTAATGACGCGTGGCAAAAGTACTCATACGCAGAAGTAAAACGCAGGCTACGGTGGCCGGGAATCGAACCCGGATCAACTGCTTGGAAGGCAACTATGCTGACCATTACACCACCACCGCACGCTTTTCTTCCGCGCACGCCGCGCTGTGTCTGCTTCCCGCCTGTCGGCGGCGGCTGAAGGTGGTCGCAGCAGCAGGCGCATTACGGGGTAGGCGAGCGCATCCAGACAGCGTCTCTACGCACATTTCGCGTCCTTTGGCAAGAGTCGTCGCGTGCGTGCGCCGCAACACTACTTAGACGATCGCGTTCGGGCGTCATTTTTAAGCAGTGCAGCGCAGGATTCAGCGTTTGTAGCATTCTCTCGAGAGGATGCCACGGCGCTGGACGGCAGTCCCACTTTCCCTTCAGACGTCTGCCGCGGAAAGCACAAGGAAGCTGCAAACTAGCTGAGCATCGGTGGTTCAGTGGTAGAATGCTCGCCTGCCACGCGGGCGGCCCGGGTTCGATTCCCGGCCGATGCATCATTTTGTTTTTTCCCCGATAGTGGAGCTGCGTGTCCTTCGCACTCGAAGTGCGTGGGCCACGAGAATGAACCGCGGGATTCCGTGTGGAAACAACCAAACACGCAGCGCGCACGTCTTCTCGTTTGGACTCCTGCGTGCTATTGTGCATACTGGCGTCGGCCTATCATCGCAAGTTGCCTGCAGCGCCGGGAATGCACGTGTAGTAACAGAAAAAATGAGCCAGCAAGTGCAGACTCTCTACCACTAGTATTTGCTACTTGCCGAGATACCAGAAGGTTTGGCCATCACGTGCCTCGGTAGCGCAGTAGGCAGCGCGTAAGTCTCATAATCTTAAGGTCGTGAGTTCGATCCTCACCTGGGGCATTTAATTTACTTCCGTTCACAGCTAAATTGACGGCTCTGGGGTTGCGAAGGAGCAAAACAGCTTGTAGTTTGTTATCCATAAGGCTTCAACAACTCAGCGTGAAAATGCTTACTTCCCGTTATTACTACTTGCAGTTCTTTTGTGAAATTTTCAAGAAAAAATGTACTAGTAATAAAACTGAATTTCGTATGATATAACATGTAAAGTCACACAGTGTATGACCTGCTATATAATGACAGGCTGCAGGTCTTTACTTGCGAAATAAGTAAATAAATATTACTACTCACAGCTTTGCTTTTCCTCCTACCCCTGTAACAACGAGGCCAAAAGCAACGGACTGTGACTTTTGCCATGCGCGCCTCGGCATGGGAGAGCGAAAAGATGCTCGCAAACAGGGAAAGTGCGACACGGAAAGCCAGTGGAGGGGGTGTAAACCCCAAAAATAAGCGTGCGCGTCCGGTGTGGTCTAGTGGCTAGGATACCTGGCTTTCACCCAGGAGGCCCGGGTTCGATTCCCGGTACCGGAATGTAATTTTTTCGGAACAAATCACGACAAGTTTGGACCCTGCGAAATGCTGTTTCACGTCCTCCTCGCGTTATGGCTACTGGTTCATAAACGTGAGCTGAAAACAGTCGAGAGAAACGGGCACGCAATGAAATTACTACGAGCAGCGGAATAAAGGGAGAAGAGACCCTGGTCCACTGTTGGACTGCTACCATAGAAATGTTACCTGTAAATACGCAGAGCCACTCCGTCTAAGCGCTGGAAGACGGAGTGCACCGAGGCCCGTTAGCTCAGTTGGTTAGAGCGTCGTGCTAATAACGCGAAGGTCGTGGGTTCGATCCCCCCACGGGCCACTTCGATTTTACTACTTCAAAAAGGCAACGCCGATTTCCCCGGGCAAGTATGGTGACAAAGAAATCGTCACATTGTGTGGGAGCTGATAGGGGACCCGAAAGCGACTTGTCGGGACGCGCTAAAACACTTCACAGGTCACAGCACGCTGAACACACAGTTTGTCGTCCGATCACCGCTACTGCGCGACGCTGGGCGTTGTCAGTGCTTGGGCGGGTGACCGCCTGCGAACACAGGGCGCTGCCGACAGTTTCAATTCGTATTTCTCTTTTCTCGTCGGTTTCGGAGCTGCAGCGCTATTCGGTCTAGGGCACTGGCGCCACGTTTTGCCTCTCGGTATGCCAAGTCGCGCCGTGCGGCCACAGTGAAATGAAGGAGCGTGTTGTAAAATTTTCAACAAAGAAAAAAAGAAATGTGCTAGTAATAAAACTGAATTTGTCTGACAGAACATGTAAAATCACACAATGCACGATAACAGGCAGCAGGTCTTTACTTGAGGCATAAGTAATGTTGTGCCCGCCTCGCCATACCTCTCTCAGTCGTTTCGCGTGCTTGTCCTTCTGATATAGGCCGATTGGAGAGCGTCAGCTCTCGCGTCAGCCGAGCAAAGTCGAGACAAGTCGAGACTCAAGCGGAATCGACGCACACAATATAGGGTGGCCTGCAGCCAGTAAGAGGAGGAAAGAAACATTAATTTAATGACGCGTGGCAAAAGTACTCATACGCAGAAGTAAAACGCAGGCTACGGTGGCCGGGAATCGAACCCGGATCAACTGCTTGGAAGGCAACTATGCTGACCATTACACCACCACCGCACGCTTTTCTTCCGCGCACGCCGCGCTGTGTCTGCTTCCCGCCTGTCGGCGGCGGCTGAAGGTGGTCGCAGCAGCAGGCGCATTACGGGGTAGGCGAGCGCATCCAGACAGCGTCTCTACGCACATTTCGCGTCCTTTGGCAAGAGTCGTCGCGTGCGTGCGCCGCAACACTACTTAGACGATCGCGTTCGGGCGTCATTTTTAAGCAGTGCAGCGCAGGATTCAGCGTTTGTAGCATTCTCTCGAGAGGATGCCACGGCGCTGGACGGCAGTCCCACTTTCCCTTCAGACGTCTGCCGCGGAAAGCACAAGGAAGCTGCAAACTAGCTGAGCATCGGTGGTTCAGTGGTAGAATGCTCGCCTGCCACGCGGGCGGCCCGGGTTCGATTCCCGGCCGATGCATCATTTTGTTTTTTCCCCGATAGTGGAGCTGCGTGTCCTTCGCACTCGAAGTGCGTGGGCCACGAGAATGAACCGCGGGATTCCGTGTGGAAACAACCAAACACGCAGCGCGCACGTCTTCTCGTTTGGACTCCTGCGTGCTATTGTGCATACTGGCGTCGGCCTATCATCGCAAGTTGCCTGCAGCGCCGGGAATGCACGTGTAGTAACAGAAAAAATGAGCCAGCAAGTGCAGACTCTCTACCACTAGTATTTGCTACTTGCCGAGATACCAGAAGGTTTGGCCATCACGTGCCTCGGTAGCGCAGTAGGCAGCGCGTAAGTCTCATAATCTTAAGGTCGTGAGTTCGATCCTCACCTGGGGCATTTAATTTACTTCCGTTCACAGCTAAATTGACGGCTCTGGGGTTGCGAAGGAGCAAAACAGCTTGTAGTTTGTTATCCATAAGGCTTCAACAACTCAGCGTGAAAATGCTTACTTCCCGTTATTACTACTTGCAGTTCTTTTGTGAAATTTTCAAGAAAAAATGTACTAGTAATAAAACTGAATTTCGTATGATATAACATGTAAAGTCACACAGTGTATGACCTGCTATATAATGACAGGCTGCAGGTCTTTACTTGCGAAATAAGTAAATAAATATTACTACTCACAGCTTTGCTTTTCCTCCTACCCCTGTAACAACGAGGCCAAAAGCAACGGACTGTGACTTTTGCCATGCGCGCCTCGGCATGGGAGAGCGAAAAGATGCTCGCAAACAGGGAAAGTGCGACACGGAAAGCCAGTGGAGGGGGTGTAAACCCCAAAAATAAGCGTGCGCGTCCGGTGTGGTCTAGTGGCTAGGATACCTGGCTTTCACCCAGGAGGCCCGGGTTCGATTCCCGGTACCGGAATGTAATTTTTTCGGAACAAATCACGACAAGTTTGGACCCTGCGAAATGCTGTTTCACGTCCTCCTCGCGTTATAGCTACTGGTTCATAAACGTGAGCTGAAAACAGTCGAGAGAAACGGGCACGCAATGAAATTACTACGAGCAGCGGAATAAAGGGAGAAGAGACCCTGGTCCACTGTTGGACTGCTACCATAGAAATGTTACCTGTAAATACGCAGAGCCACTCCGTCTAAGCGCTGGAAGACGGAGTGCACCGAGGCCCGTTAGCTCAGTTGGTTAGAGCGTCGTGCTAATAACGCGAAGGTCGTGGGTTCGATCCCCCCACGGGCCACTTCGATTTTACTACTTCAAAAAGGCAACGCCGATTTCCCCGGGCAAGTATGGTGACAAAGAAATCGTCACATTGTGTGGGAGCTGATAGGGGACCCGAAAGCGACTTGTCGGGACGCGCTAAAACACTTCACAGGTCACAGCACGCTGAACACACAGTTTGTCGTCCGATCACCGCTACTGCGCGACGCTGGGCGTTGTCAGTGCTTGGGCGGGTGACCGCCTGCGAACACAGGGCGCTGCCGACAGTTTCAATTCGTATTTCTCTTTTCTCGTCGGTTTCGGAGCTGCAGCGCTATTCGGTCTAGGGCACTGGCGCCACGTTTTGCCTCTCGGTATGCCAAGTCGCGCCGTGCGGCCACAGTGAAATGAAGGAGCGTGTTGTAAAATTTTCAACAAAGAAAAAAAGAAATGTGCTAGTAATAAAACTGAATTTGTCTGACAGAACATGTAAAATCACACAATGCACGATAACAGGCAGCAGGTCTTTACTTGAGGCATAAGTAATGTTGTGCCCGCCTCGCCATACCTCTCTCAGTCGTTTCGCGTGCTTGTCCTTCTGATATAGGCCGATTGGAGAGCGTCAGCTCTCGCGTCAGCCGAGCAAAGTCGAGACAAGTCGAGACTCAAGCGGAATCGACGCACACAATATAGGGTGGCCTGCAGCCAGTAAGAGGAGGAAAGAAACATTAATTTAATGACGCGTGGCAAAAGTACTCATACGCAGAAGTAAAACGCAGGCTACGGTGGCCGGGAATCGAACCCGGATCAACTGCTTGGAAGGCAACTATGCTGACCATTACACCACCACCGCACGCTTTTCTTCCGCGCACGCCGCGCTGTGTCTGCTTCCCGCCTGTCGGCGGCGGCTGAAGGTGGTCGCAGCAGCAGGCGCATTACGGGGTAGGCGAGCGCATCCAGACAGCGTCTCTACGCACATTTCGCGTCCTTTGGCAAGAGTCGTCGCGTGCGTGCGCCGCAACACTACTTAGACGATCGCGTTCGGGCGTCATTTTTAAGCAGTGCAGCGCAGGATTCAGCGTTTGTAGCATTCTCTCGAGAGGATGCCACGGCGCTGGACGGCAGTCCCACTTTCCCTTCAGACGTCTGCCGCGGAAAGCACAAGGAAGCTGCAAACTAGCTGAGCATCGGTGGTTCAGTGGTAGAATGCTCGCCTGCCACGCGGGCGGCCCGGGTTCGATTCCCGGCCGATGCATCATTTTGTTTTTTCCCCGATAGTGGAGCTGCGTGTCCTTCGCACTCGAAGTGCGTGGGCCACGAGAATGAACCGCGGGATTCCGTGTGGAAACAACCAAACACGCAGCGCGCACGTCTTCTCGTTTGGACTCCTGCGTGCTATTGTGCATACTGGCGTCGGCCTATCATCGCAAGTTGCCTGCAGCGCCGGGAATGCACGTGTAGTAACAGAAAAAATGAGCCAGCAAGTGCAGACTCTCTACCACTAGTATTTGCTACTTGCCGAGATACCAGAAGGTTTGGCCATCACGTGCCTCGGTAGCGCAGTAGGCAGCGCGTAAGTCTCATAATCTTAAGGTCGTGAGTTCGATCCTCACCTGGGGCATTTAATTTACTTCCGTTCACAGCTAAATTGACGGCTCTGGGGTTGCGAAGGAGCAAAACAGCTTGTAGTTTGTTATCCATAAGGCTTCAACAACTCAGCGTGAAAATGCTTACTTCCCGTTATTACTACTTGCAGTTCTTTTGTGAAATTTTCAAGAAAAAATGTACTAGTAATAAAACTGAATTTCGTATGATATAACATGTAAAGTCACACAGTGTATGACCTGCTATATAATGACAGGCTGCAGGTCTTTACTTGCGAAATAAGTAAATAAATATTACTACTCACAGCTTTGCTTTTCCTCCTACCCCTGTAACAACGAGGCCAAAAGCAACGGACTGTGACTTTTGCCATGCGCGCCTCGGCATGGGAGAGCGAAAAGATGCTCGCAAACAGGGAAAGTGCGACACGGAAAGCCAGTGGAGGGGGTGTAAACCCCAAAAATAAGCGTGCGCGTCCGGTGTGGTCTAGTGGCTAGGATACCTGGCTTTCACCCAGGAGGCCCGGGTTCGATTCCCGGTACCGGAATGTAATTTTTTCGGAACAAATCACGACAAGTTTGGACCCTGCGAAATGCTGTTTCACGTCCTCCTCGCGTTATAGCTACTGGTTCATAAACGTGAGCTGAAAACAGTCGAGAGAAACGGGCACGCAATGAAATTACTACGAGCAGCGGAATAAAGGGAGAAGAGACCCTGGTCCACTGTTGGACTGCTACCATAGAAATGTTACCTGTAAATACGCAGAGCCACTCCGTCTAAGCGCTGGAAGACGGAGTGCACCGAGGCCCGTTAGCTCAGTTGGTTAGAGCGTCGTGCTAATAACGCGAAGGTCGTGGGTTCGATCCCCCCACGGGCCACTTCGATTTTACTACTTCAAAAAGGCAACGCCGATTTCCCCGGGCAAGTATGGTGACAAAGAAATCGTCACATTGTGTGGGAGCTGATAGGGGACCCGAAAGCGACTTGTCGGGACGCGCTAAAACACTTCACAGGTCACAGCACGCTGAACACACAGTTTGTCGTCCGATCACCGCTACTGCGCGACGCTGGGCGTTGTCAGTGCTTGGGCGGGTGACCGCCTGCGAACACAGGGCGCTGCCGACAGTTTCAATTCGTATTTCTCTTTTCTCGTCGGTTTCGGAGCTGCAGCGCTATTCGGTCTAGGGCACTGGCGCCACGTTTTGCCTCTCGGTATGCCAAGTCGCGCCGTGCGGCCACAGTGAAATGAAGGAGCGTGTTGTAAAATTTTCAACAAAGAAAAAAAGAAATGTGCTAGTAATAAAACTGAATTTGTCTGACAGAACATGTAAAATCACACAATGCACGATAACAGGCAGCAGGTCTTTACTTGAGGCATAAGTAATGTTGTGCCCGCCTCGCCATACCTCTCTCAGTCGTTTCGCGTGCTTGTCCTTCTGATATAGGCCGATTGGAGAGCGTCAGCTCTCGCGTCAGCCGAGCAAAGTCGAGACAAGTCGAGACTCAAGCGGAATCGACGCACACAATATAGGGTGGCCTGCAGCCAGTAAGAGGAGGAAAGAAACATTAATTTAATGACGCGTGGCAAAAGTACTCATACGCAGAAGTAAAACGCAGGCTACGGTGGCCGGGAATCGAACCCGGATCAACTGCTTGGAAGGCAACTATGCTGACCATTACACCACCACCGCACGCTTTTCTTCCGCGCACGCCGCGCTGTGTCTGCTTCCCGCCTGTCGGCGGCGGCTGAAGGTGGTCGCAGCAGCAGGCGCATTACGGGGTAGGCGAGCGCATCCAGACAGCGTCTCTACGCACATTTCGCGTCCTTTGGCAAGAGTCGTCGCGTGCGTGCGCCGCAACACTACTTAGACGATCGCGTTCGGGCGTCATTTTTAAGCAGTGCAGCGCAGGATTCAGCGTTTGTAGCATTCTCTCGAGAGGATGCCACGGCGCTGGACGGCAGTCCCACTTTCCCTTCAGACGTCTGCCGCGGAAAGCACAAGGAAGCTGCAAACTAGCTGAGCATCGGTGGTTCAGTGGTAGAATGCTCGCCTGCCACGCGGGCGGCCCGGGTTCGATTCCCGGCCGATGCATCATTTTGTTTTTTCCCCGATAGTGGAGCTGCGTGTCCTTCGCACTCGAAGTGCGTGGGCCACGAGAATGAACCGCGGGATTCCGTGTGGAAACAACCAAACACGCAGCGCGCACGTCTTCTCGTTTGGACTCCTGCGTGCTATTGTGCATACTGGCGTCGGCCTATCATCGCAAGTTGCCTGCAGCGCCGGGAATGCACGTGTAGTAACAGAAAAAATGAGCCAGCAAGTGCAGACTCTCTACCACTAGTATTTGCTACTTGCCGAGATACCAGAAGGTTTGGCCATCACGTGCCTCGGTAGCGCAGTAGGCAGCGCGTAAGTCTCATAATCTTAAGGTCGTGAGTTCGATCCTCACCTGGGGCATTTAATTTACTTCCGTTCACAGCTAAATTGACGGCTCTGGGGTTGCGAAGGAGCAAAACAGCTTGTAGTTTGTTATCCATAAGGCTTCAACAACTCAGCGTGAAAATGCTTACTTCCCGTTATTACTACTTGCAGTTCTTTTGTGAAATTTTCAAGAAAAAATGTACTAGTAATAAAACTGAATTTCGTATGATATAACATGTAAAGTCACACAGTGTATGACCTGCTATATAATGACAGGCTGCAGGTCTTTACTTGCGAAATAAGTAAATAAATATTACTACTCACAGCTTTGCTTTTCCTCCTACCCCTGTAACAACGAGGCCAAAAGCAACGGACTGTGACTTTTGCCATGCGCGCCTCGGCATGGGAGAGCGAAAAGATGTTCGCAAACAGGGAAAGTGCGACACGGAAAGCCAGTGGAGGGGGTGTAAACCCCAAAAATAAGCGTGCGCGTCCGGTGTGGTCTAGTGGCTAGGATACCTGGCTTTCACCCAGGAGGCCCGGGTTCGATTCCCGGTACCGGAATGTAATTTTTTCGGAACAAATCACGACAAGTTTGGACCCTGCGAAATGCTGTTTCACGTCCTCCTCGCGTTATAGCTACTGGTTCATAAACGTGAGCTGAAAACAGTCGAGAGAAACGGGCACGCAATGAAATTACTACGAGCAGCGGAATAAAGGGAGAAGAGACCCTGGTCCACTGTTGGACTGCTACCATAGAAATGTTACCTGTAAATACGCAGAGCCACTCCGTCTAAGCGCTGGAAGACGGAGTGCACCGAGGCCCGTTAGCTCAGTTGGTTAGAGCGTCGTGCTAATAACGCGAAGGTCGTGGGTTCGATCCCCCCACGGGCCACTTCGATTTTACTACTTCAAAAAGGCAACGCCGATTTCCCCGGGCAAGTATGGTGACAAAGAAATCGTCACATTGTGTGGGAGCTGATAGGGGACCCGAAAGCGACTTGTCGGGACGCGCTAAAACACTTCACAGGTCACAGCACGCTGAACACACAGTTTGTCGTCCGATCACCGCTACTGCGCGACGCTGGGCGTTGTCAGTGCTTGGGCGGGTGACCGCCTGCGAACACAGGGCGCTGCCGACAGTTTCAATTCGTATTTCTCTTTTCTCGTCGGTTTCGGAGCTGCAGCGCTATTCGGTCTAGGGCACTGGCGCCACGTTTTGCCTCTCGGTATGCCAAGTCGCGCCGTGCGGCCACAGTGAAATGAAGGAGCGTGTTGTAAAATTTTCAACAAAGAAAAAAAGAAATGTGCTAGTAATAAAACTGAATTTGTCTGACAGAACATGTAAAATCACTCAATGCACGATAACAGGCAGCAGGTCTTTACTTGAGGCATAAGTAATGTTGTGCCCGCCTCGCCATACCTCTCTCAGTCGTTTCGCGTGCTTGTCCTTCTGATATAGGCCGATTGGAGAGCGTCAGCTCTCGCGTCAGCCGAGCAAAGTCGAGACAAGTCGAGACTCAAGCGGAATCGACGCACACAATATAGGGTGGCCTGCAGCCAGTAAGAGGAGGAAAGAAACATTAATTTAATGACGCGTGGCAAAAGTACTCATACGCAGAAGTAAAACGCAGGCTACGGTGGCCGGGAATCGAACCCGGATCAACTGCTTGGACGGCAACTATGCTGACCATTACACCACCACCGCACGCTTTTCTTCCGCGCACGCCGCGCTGTGTCTGCTTCCCGCCTGTCGGCGGCGGCTGAAGGTGGTCGCAGCAGCAGGCGCATTACGGGGTAGGCGAGCGCATCCAGACAGCGTCTCTACGCACATTTCGCGTCCTTTGGCAAGAGTCGTCGCGTGCGTGCGCCGCAACACTACTTAGACGATCGCGTTCGGGCGTCATTTTTAAGCAGTGCAGCGCAGGATTCAGCGTTTGTAGCATTCTCTCGAGAGGATGCCACGGCGCTGGACGGCAGTCCCACTTTCCCTTCAGACGTCTGCCGCGGAAAGCACAAGGAAGCTGCAAACTAGCTGAGCATCGGTGGTTCAGTGGTAGAATGCTCGCCTGCCACGCGGGCGGCCCGGGTTCGATTCCGGGCCGATGCATCATTTTGTTTTTTCCCCGATAGTGGAGCTGCGTGTCCTTCGCACTCGAAGTGCGTGGGCCACGAGAATGAACCGCGGGATTCCGTGTGGAAACAACCAAACACGCAGCGCGCACGTCTTCTCGTTTGGACTCCTGCGTGCTATTGTGCATACTGGCGTCGGCCTATCATCGCAAGTTGCCTGCAGCGCCGGGAATGCACGTGTAGTAACAGAAAAAATGAGCCAGCAAGTGCAGACTCTCTACCACTAGTATTTGCTACTTGCCGAGATACCAGAAGGTTTGGCCATCACGTGCCTCGGTAGCGCAGTAGGCAGCGCGTAAGTCTCATAATCTTAAGGTCGTGAGTTCGATCCTCACCTGGGGCATTTAATTTACTTCCGTTCACAGCTAAATTGACGGCTCTGGGGTTGCGAAGGAGCAAAACAGCTTGTAGTTTGTTATCCATAAGGCTTCAACAACTCAGCGTGAAAATGCTTACTTCCCGTTATTACTACTTGCAGTTCTTTTGTGAAATTTTCAAGAAAAAATGTACTAGTAATAAAACTGAATTTCGTATGATATAACATGTAAAGTCACACAGTGTATGACCTGCTATATAATGACAGGCTGCAGGTCTTTACTTGCGAAATAAGTAAATAAATATTACTACTCACAGCTTTGCTTTTCCTCCTACCCCTGTAACAACGAGGCCAAAAGCAACGGACTGTGACTTTTGCCATGCGCGCCTCGGCATGGGAGAGCGAAAAGATGCTCGCAAACAGGGAAAGTGCGACACGGAAAGCCAGTGGAGGGGGTGTAAACCCCAAAAATAAGCGTGCGCGTCCGGTGTGGTCTAGTGGCTAGGATACCTGGCTTTCACCCAGGAGGCCCGGGTTCGATTCCCGGTACCGGAATGTAATTTTTTCGGAACAAATCACGACAAGTTTGGACCCTGCGAAATGCTGTTTCACGTCCTCCTCGCGTTATGGCTACTGGTTCATAAACGTGAGCTGAAAACAGTCGAGAGAAACGGGCACGCAATGAAATTACTACGAGCAGCGGAATAAAGGGAGAAGAGACCCTGGTCCACTGTTGGACTGCTACCATAGAAATGTTACCTGTAAATACGCAGAGCCACTCCGTCTAAGCGCTGGAAGACGGAGTGCACCGAGGCCCGTTAGCTCAGTTGGTTAGAGCGTCGTGCTAATAACGCGAAGGTCGTGGGTTCGATCCCCCCACGGGCCACTTCGATTTTACTACTTCAAAAAGGCAACGCCGATTTCCCCGGGCAAGTATGGTGACAAAGAAATCGTCACATTGTGTGGGAGCTGATAGGGGACCCGAAAGCGACTTGTCGGGACGCGCTAAAACACTTCACAGGTCACAGCACGCTGAACACACAGTTTGTCGTCCGATCACCGCTACTGCGCGACGCTGGGCGTTGTCAGTGCTTGGGCGGGTGACCGCCTGCGAACACAGGGCGCTGCCGACAGTTTCAATTCGTATTTCTCTTTTCTCGTCGGTTTCGGAGCTGCAGCGCTATTCGGTCTAGGGCACTGGCGCCACGTTTTGCCTCTCGGTATGCCAAGTCGCGCCGTGCGGCCACAGTGAAATGAAGGAGCGTGTTGTAAAATTTTCAACAAAGAAAAAAAGAAATGTGCTAGTAATAAAACTGAATTTGTCTGACAGAACATGTAAAATCACACAATGCACGATAACAGGCAGCAGGTCTTTACTTGAGGCATAAGTAATGTTGTGCCCGCCTCGCCATACCTCTCTCAGTCGTTTCGCGTGCTTGTCCTTCTGATATAGGCCGATTGGAGAGCGTCAGCTCTCGCGTCAGCCGAGCAAAGTCGAGACAAGTCGAGACTCAAGCGGAATCGACGCACACAATATAGGGTGGCCTGCAGCCAGTAAGAGGAGGAAAGAAACATTAATTTAATGACGCGTGGCAAAAGTACTCATACGCAGAAGTAAAACGCAGGCTGCGGTGGCCGGGAATCGAACCCGGATCAACTGCTTGGAAGGCAACTATGCTGACCATTACACCACCACCGCACGCTTTTCTTCCGCGCACGCCGCGCTGTGTCTGCTTCCCGCCTGTCGGCGGCGGCTGAAGGTGGTCGCAGCAGCAGGCGCATTACGGGGTAGGCGAGCGCATCCAGACAGCGTCTCTACGCACATTTCGCGTCCTTTGGCAAGAGTCGTCGCGTGCGTGCGCCGCAACACTACTTAGACGATCGCGTTCGGGCGTCATTTTTAAGCAGTGCAGCGCAGGATTCAGCGTTTGTAGCATTCTCTCGAGAGGATGCCACGGCGCTGGACGGCAGTCCCACTTTCCCTTCAGACGTCTGCCGCGGAGAGCACAAGGAAGCTGCAAACTAGCTGAGCATCGGTGGTTCAGTGGTCGAATGCTCGCCTGCCACGCGGGCGGCCCGGGTTCGATTCCCGGCCGATGCATCATTTTGTTTTTTCCCCGATAGTGGAGCTGCGTGTCCTTCGCACTCGAAGTGCGTGGGCCACGAGAATGAACCGCGGGATTCCGTGTGGAAACAACCAAACACGCAGCGCGCACGTCTTCTCGTTTGGACTCCTGCGTGCTATTGTGCATACTGGCGTCGGCCTATCATCGCAAGTTGCCTGCAGCGCCGGGAATGCACGTGTAGTAACAGAAAAAATGAGCCAGCAAGTGCAGACTCTCTACCACTAGTATTTGCTACTTGCCGAGATACCAGAAGGTTTGGCCATCACGTGCCTCGGTAGCGCAGTAGGCAGCGCGTAAGTCTCATAATCTTAAGGTCGTGAGTTCGATCCTCACCTGGGGCATTTAATTTACTTCCGTTCACAGCTAAATTGACGGCTCTGGGGTTGCGAAGGAGCAAAACAGCTTGTAGTTTGTTATCCATAAGGCTTCAACAACTCAGCGTGAAAATGCTTACTTCCCGTTATTACTACTTGCAGTTCTTTTGTGAAATTTTCAAGAAAAAATGTACTAGTAATAAAACTGAATTTCGTATGATATAACATGTAAAGTCACACAGTGTATGACCTGCTATATAATGACAGGCTGCAGGTCTTTACTTGCGAAATAAGTAAATAAATATTACTACTCACAGCTTTGCTTTTCCTCCTACCCCTGTAACAACGAGGCCAAAAGCAACGGACTGTGACTTTTGCCATGCGCGCCTCGGCATGGGAGAGCGAAAAGATGCTCGCAAACAGGGAAAGTGCGACACGGAAAGCCAGTGGAGGGGGTGTAAACCCCAAAAATAAGCGTGCGCGTCCGGTGTGGTCTAGTGGCTAGGATACCTGGCTTTCACCCAGGAGGCCCGGGTTCGATTCCCGGTACCGGAATGTAATTTTTTCGGAACAAATCACGACAAGTTTGGACCCTGCGAAATGCTGTTTCACGTCCTCCTCGCGTTATAGCTACTGGTTCATAAACGTGAGCTGAAAACAGTCGAGAGAAACGGGCACGCAATGAAATTACTACGAGCAGCGGAATAAAGGGAGAAGAGACCCTGGTCCACTGTTGGACTGCTACCATAGAAATGTTACCTGTAAATACGCAGAGCCACTCCGTCTAAGCGCTGGAAGACGGAGTGCACCGAGGCCCGTTAGCTCAGTTGGTTAGAGCGTCGTGCTAATAACGCGAAGGTCGTGGGTTCGATCCCCCCACGGGCCACTTCGATTTTACTACTTCAAAAAGGCAACGCCGATTTCCCCGGGCAAGTATGGTGACAAAGAAATCGTCACATTGTGTGGGAGCTGATAGGGGACCCGAAAGCGACTTGTCGGGACGCGCTAAAACACTTCACAGGTCACAGCACGCTGAACACACAGTTTGTCGTCCGATCACCGCTACTGCGCGACGCTGGGCGTTGTCAGTGCTTGGGCGGGTGACCGCCTGCGAACACAGGGCGCTGCCGACAGTTTCAATTCGTATTTCTCTTTTCTCGTCGGTTTCGGAGCTGCAGCGCTATTCGGTCTAGGGCACTGGCGCCACGTTTTGCCTCTCGGTATGCCAAGTCGCGCCGTGCGGCCACAGTGAAATGAAGGAGCGTGTTGTAAAATTTTCAACAAAGAAAAAAAGAAATGTGCTAGTAATAAAACTGAATTTGTCTGACAGAACATGTAAAATCACACAATGCACGATAACAGGCAGCAGGTCTTTACTTGAGGCATAAGTAATGTTGTGCCCGCCTCGCCATACCTCTCTCAGTCGTTTCGCGTGCTTGTCCTTCTGATATAGGCCGATTGGAGAGCGTCAGCTCTCGCGTCAGCCGAGCAAAGTCGAGACAAGTCGAGACTCAAGCGGAATCGACGCACACAATATAGGGTGGCCTGCAGCCAGTAAGAGGAGGAAAGAAACATTAATTTAATGACGCGTGGCAAAAGTACTCATACGCAGAAGTAAAACGCAGGCTACGGTGGCCGGGAATCGAACCCGGATCAACTGCTTGGAAGGCAACTATGCTGACCATTACACCACCATCGCACGCTTTTCTTCCGCGCACGCCGCGCTGTGTCTGCTTCCCGCCTGTCGGCGGCGGCTGAAGGTGGTCGCAGCAGCAGGCGCATTACGGGGTAGGCGAGCGCATCCAGACAGCGTCTCTACGCACATTTCGCGTCCTTTGGCAAGAGTCGTCGCGTGCGTGCGCCGCAACACTACTTAGACGATCGCGTTCGGGCGTCATTTTTAAGCAGTGCAGCGCAGGATTCAGCGTTTGTAGCATTCTCTCGAGAGGATGCCACGGCGCTGGACGGCAGTCCCACTTTCCCTTCAGACGTCTGCCGCGGAAAGCACAAGGAAGCTGCAAACTAGCTGAGCATCGGTGGTTCAGTGGTAGAATGCTCGCCTGCCACGCGGGCGGCCCGGGTTCGATTCCCGGCCGATGCATCATTTTGTTTTTTCCCCGATAGTGGAGCTGCGTGTCCTTCGCACTCGAAGTGCGTGGGCCACGAGAATGAACCGCGGGATTCCGTGTGGAAACAACCAAACACGCAGCGCGCACGTCTTCTCGTTTGGACTCCTGCGTGCTATTGTGCATACTGGCGTCGGCCTATCATCGCAAGTTGCCTGCAGCGCCGGGAATGCACGTGTAGTAACAGAAAAAATGAGCCAGCAAGTGCAGACTCTCTACCACTAGTATTTGCTACTTGCCGAGATACCAGAAGGTTTGGCCATCACGTGCCTCGGTAGCGCAGTAGGCAGCGCGTAAGTCTCATAATCTTAAGGTCGTGAGTTCGATCCTCACCCGGGGCATTTAATTTACTTCCGTTCACAGCTAAATTGACGGCTCTGGGGTTGCGAAGGAGCAAAACAGCTTGTAGTTTGTTATCCATAAGGCTTCAACAACTCAGCGTGAAAATGCTTACTTCCCGTTATTACTACTTGCAGTTCTTTTGTGAAATTTTCAAGAAAAAATGTACTAGTAATAAAACTGAATTTCGTATGATATAACATGTAAAGTCACACAGTGTATGACCTGCTATATAATGACAGGCTGCAGGTCTTTACTTGCGAAATAAGTAAATAAATATTACTACTCACAGCTTTGCTTTTCCTCCTACCCCTGTAACAACGAGGCCAAAAGCAACGGACTGTGACTTTTGCCATGCGCGCCTCGGCATGGGAGAGCGAAAAGATGCTCGCAAACAGGGAAAGTGCGACACGGAAAGCCAGTGGAGGGGGTGTAAACCCCAAAAATAAGCGTGCGCGTCCGGTGTGGTCTAGTGGCTAGGATACCTGGCTTTCACCCAGGAGGCCCGGGTTCGATTCCCGGTACCGGAATGTAATTTTTTCGGAACAAAACACGACAAGTTTGGACCCTGCGAAATGCTGTTTCACGTCCTCCTCGCGTTATAGCTACTGGTTCATAAACGTGAGCTGAAAACAGTCGAGAGAAACGGGCACGCAATGAAATTACTACGAGCAGCGGAATAAAGGGAGAAGAGACCCTGGTCCACTGTTGGACTGCTACCATAGAAATGTTACCTGTAAATACGCAGAGCCACTCCGTCTAAGCGCTGGAAGACGGAGTGCACCGAGGCCCGTTAGCTCAGTTGGTTAGAGCGTCGTGCTAATAACGCGAAGGTCGTGGGTTCGATCCCCCCACGGGCCACTTCGATTTTACTACTTCAAAAAGGCAACGCCGATTTCCCCGGGCAAGTATGGTGACAAAGAAATCGTCACATTGTGTGGGAGCTGATAGGGGACCCGAAAGCGACTTGTCGGGACGCGCTAAAACACTTCACAGGTCACAGCACGCTGAACACACAGTTTGTCGTCCGATCACCGCTACTGCGCGACGCTGGGCGTTGTCAGTGCTTGGGCGGGTGACCGCCTGCGAACACAGGGCGCTGCCGACAGTTTCAATTCGTATTTCTCTTTTCTCGTCGGTTTCGGAGCTGCAGCGCTATTCGGTCTAGGGCACTGGCGCCACGTTTTGCCTCTCGGTATGCCAAGTCGCGCCGTGCGGCCACAGTGAAATGAAGGAGCGTGTTGTAAAATTTTCAACAAAGAAAAAAAGAAATGTGCTAGTAATAAAACTGAATTTGTCTGACAGAACATGTAAAATCACACAATGCACGATAACAGGCAGCAGGTCTTTACTTGAGGCATAAGTAATGTTGTGCCCGCCTCGCCATACCTCTCTCAGTCGTTTCGCGTGCTTGTCCTTCTGATATAGGCCGATTGGAGAGCGTCAGCTCTCGCGTCAGCCGAGCAAAGTCGAGACAAGTCGAGACTCAAGCGGAATCGACGCACACAATATAGGGTGGCCTGCAGCCAGTAAGAGGAGGAAAGAAACATTAATTTAATGACGCGTGGCAAA
Organism: Schistocerca gregaria; assembly: GCF_023897955.1. Lineage (NCBI taxonomy): Eukaryota > Metazoa > Arthropoda > Insecta > Orthoptera > Acrididae > Schistocerca > Schistocerca gregaria. The sequence continues at coordinate 20,342 of NW_026062270.1, forward strand.
AGTACTCATACGCAGAAGTAAAACGCAGGCTACGGTGGCCGGGAATCGAACCCGGATCAACTGCTTGGAAGGCAACTATGCTGACCATTACACCACCATCGCACGCTTTTCTTCCGCGCACGCCGCGCTGTGTCTGCTTCCCGCCTGTCGGCGGCGGCTGAAGGTGGTCGCAGCAGCAGGCGCATTACGGGGTAGGCGAGCGCATCCAGACAGCGTCTCTACGCACATTTCGCGTCCTTTGGCAAGAGTCGTCGCGTGCGTGCGCCGCAACACTACTTAGACGATCGCGTTCGGGCGTCATTTTTAAGCAGTGCAGCGCAGGATTCAGCGTTTGTAGCATTCTCTCGAGAGGATGCCACGGCGCTGGACGGCAGTCCCACTTTCCCTTCAGACGTCTGCCGCGGAAAGCACAAGGAAGCTGCAAACTAGCTGAGCATCGGTGGTTCAGTGGTAGAATGCTCGCCTGCCACGCGGGCGGCCCGGGTTCGATTCCCGGCCGATGCATCATTTTGTTTTTTCCCCGATAGTGGAGCTGCGTGTCCTTCGCACTCGAAGTGCGTGGGCCACGAGAATGAACCGCGGGATTCCGTGTGGAAACAACCAAACACGCAGCGCGCACGTCTTCTCGTTTGGACTCCTGCGTGCTATTGTGCATACTGGCGTCGGCCTATCATCGCAAGTTGCCTGCAGCGCCGGGAATGCACGTGTAGTAACAGAAAAAATGAGCCAGCAAGTGCAGACTCTCTACCACTAGTATTTGCTACTTGCCGAGATACCAGAAGGTTTGGCCATCACGTGCCTCGGTAGCGCAGTAGGCAGCGCGTAAGTCTCATAATCTTAAGGTCGTGAGTTCGATCCTCACCCGGGGCATTTAATTTACTTCCGTTCACAGCTAAATTGACGGCTCTGGGGTTGCGAAGGAGCAAAACAGCTTGTAGTTTGTTATCCATAAGGCTTCAACAACTCAGCGTGAAAATGCTTACTTCCCGTTATTACTACTTGCAGTTCTTTTGTGAAATTTTCAAGAAAAAATGTACTAGTAATAAAACTGAATTTCGTATGATATAACATGTAAAGTCACACAGTGTATGACCTGCTATATAATGACAGGCTGCAGGTCTTTACTTGCGAAATAAGTAAATAAATATTACTACTCACAGCTTTGCTTTTCCTCCTACCCCTGTAACAACGAGGCCAAAAGCAACGGACTGTGACTTTTGCCATGCGCGCCTCGGCATGGGAGAGCGAAAAGATGCTCGCAAACAGGGAAAGTGCGACACGGAAAGCCAGTGGAGGGGGTGTAAACCCCAAAAATAAGCGTGCGCGTCCGGTGTGGTCTAGTGGCTAGGATACCTGGCTTTCACCCAGGAGGCCCGGGTTCGATTCCCGGTACCGGAATGTAATTTTTTCGGAACAAAACACGACAAGTTTGGACCCTGCGAAATGCTGTTTCACGTCCTCCTCGCGTTATAGCTACTGGTTCATAAACGTGAGCTGAAAACAGTCGAGAGAAACGGGCACGCAATGAAATTACTACGAGCAGCGGAATAAAGGGAGAAGAGACCCTGGTCCACTGTTGGACTGCTACCATAGAAATGTTACCTGTAAATACGCAGAGCCACTCCGTCTAAGCGCTGGAAGACGGAGTGCACCGAGGCCCGTTAGCTCAGTTGGTTAGAGCGTCGTGCTAATAACGCGAAGGTCGTGGGTTCGATCCCCCCACGGGCCACTTCGATTTTACTACTTCAAAAAGGCAACGCCGATTTCCCCGGGCAAGTATGGTGACAAAGAAATCGTCACATTGTGTGGGAGCTGATAGGGGACCCGAAAGCGACTTGTCGGGACGCGCTAAAACACTTCACAGGTCACAGCACGCTGAACACACAGTTTGTCGTCCGATCACCGCTACTGCGCGACGCTGGGCGTTGTCAGTGCTTGGGCGGGTGACCGCCTGCGAACACAGGGCGCTGCCGACAGTTTCAATTCGTATTTCTCTTTTCTCGTCGGTTTCGGAGCTGCAGCGCTATTCGGTCTAGGGCACTGGCGCCACGTTTTGCCTCTCGGTATGCCAAGTCGCGCCGTGCGGCCACAGTGAAATGAAGGAGCGTGTTGTAAAATTTTCAACAAAGAAAAAAAGAAATGTGCTAGTAATAAAACTGAATTTGTCTGACAGAACATGTAAAATCACACAATGCACGATAACAGGCAGCAGGTCTTTACTTGAGGCATAAGTAATGTTGTGCCCGCCTCGCCATACCTCTCTCAGTCGTTTCGCGTGCTTGTCCTTCTGATATAGGCCGATTGGAGAGCGTCAGCTCTCGCGTCAGCCGAGCAAAGTCGAGACAAGTCGAGACTCAAGCGGAATCGACGCACACAATATAGGGTGGCCTGCAGCCAGTAAGAGGAGGAAAGAAACATTAATTTAATGACGCGTGGCAAAAGTACTCATACGCAGAAGTAAAACGCAGGCTACGGTGGCCGGGAATCGAACCCGGATCAACTGCTTGGAAGGCAACTATGCTGACCATTACACCACCACCGCACGCTTTTCTTCCGCGCACGCCGCGCTGTGTCTGCTTCCCGCCTGTCGGCGGCGGCTGAAGGTGGTCGCAGCAGCAGGCGCATTACGGGGTAGGCGAGCGCATCCAGACAGCGTCTCTACGCACATTTCGCGTCCTTTGGCAAGAGTCGTCGCGTGCGTGCGCCGCAACACTACTTAGACGATCGCGTTCGGGCGTCATTTTTAAGCAGTGCAGCGCAGGATTCAGCGTTTGTAGCATTCTCTCGAGAGGATGCCACGGCGCTGGACGGCAGTCCCACTTTCCCTTCAGACGTCTGCCGCGGAAAGCACAAGGAAGCTGCAAACTAGCTGAGCATCGGTGGTTCAGTGGTAGAATGCTCGCCTGCCACGCGGGCGGCCCGGGTTCGATTCCCGGCCGATGCATCATTTTGTTTTTTCCCCGATAGTGGAGCTGCGTGTCCTTCGCACTCGAAGTGCGTGGGCCACGAGAATGAACCGCGGGATTCCGTGTGGAAACAACCAAACACGCAGCGCGCACGTCTTCTCGTTTGGACTCCTGCGTGCTATTGTGCATACTGGCGTCGGCCTATCATCGCAAGTTGCCTGCAGCGCCGGGAATGCACGTGTAGTAACAGAAAAAATGAGCCAGCAAGTGCAGACTCTCTACCACTAGTATTTGCTACTTGCCGAGATACCAGAAGGTTTGGCCATCACGTGCCTCGGTAGCGCAGTAGGCAGCGCGTAAGTCTCATAATCTTAAGGTCGTGAGTTCGATCCTCACCCGGGGCATTTAATTTACTTCCGTTCACAGCTAAATTGACGGCTCTGGGGTTGCGAAGGAGCAAAACAGCTTGTAGTTTGTTATCCATAAGGCTTCAACAACTCAGCGTGAAAATGCTTACTTCCCGTTATTACTACTTGCAGTTCTTTTGTGAAATTTTCAAGAAAAAATGTACTAGTAATAAAACTGAATTTCGTATGATATAACATGTAAAGTCACACAGTGTATGACCTGCTATATAATGACAGGCTGCAGGTCTTTACTTGCGAAATAAGTAAATAAATATTACTACTCACAGCTTTGCTTTTCCTCCTACCCCTGTAACAACGAGGCCAAAAGCAACGGACTGTGACTTTTGCCATGCGCGCCTCGGCATGGGAGAGCGAAAAGATGCTCGCAAACAGGGAAAGTGCGACACGGAAAGCCAGTGGAGGGGGTGTAAACCCCAAAAATAAGCGTGCGCGTCCGGTGTGGTCTAGTGGCTAGGATACCTGGCTTTCACCCAGGAGGCCCGGGTTCGATTCCCGGTACCGGAATGTAATTTTTTCGGAACAAAACACGACAAGTTTGGACCCTGCGAAATGCTGTTTCACGTCCTCCTCGCGTTATAGCTACTGGTTCATAAACGTGAGCTGAAAACAGTCGAGAGAAACGGGCACGCAATGAAATTACTACGAGCAGCGGAATAAAGGGAGAAGAGACCCTGGTCCACTGTTGGACTGCTACCATAGAAATGTTACCTGTAAATACGCAGAGCCACTCCGTCTAAGCGCTGGAAGACGGAGTGCACCGAGGCCCGTTAGCTCAGTTGGTTAGAGCGTCGTGCTAATAACGCGAAGGTCGTGGGTTCGATCCCCCCACGGGCCACTTCGATTTTACTACTTCAAAAAGGCAACGCCGATTTCCCCGGGCAAGTATGGTGACAAAGAAATCGTCACATTGTGTGGGAGCTGATAGGGGACCCGAAAGCGACTTGTCGGGACGCGCTAAAACACTTCACAGGTCACAGCACGCTGAACACACAGTTTGTCGTCCGATCACCGCTACTGCGCGACGCTGGGCGTTGTCAGTGCTTGGGCGGGTGACCGCCTGCGAACACAGGGCGCTGCCGACAGTTTCAATTCGTATTTCTCTTTTCTCGTCGGTTTCGGAGCTGCAGCGCTATTCGGTCTAGGGCACTGGCGCCACGTTTTGCCTCTCGGTATGCCAAGTCGCGCCGTGCGGCCACAGTGAAATGAAGGAGCGTGTTGTAAAATTTTCAACAAAGAAAAAAAGAAATGTGCTAGTAATAAAACTGAATTTGTCTGACAGAACATGTAAAATCACACAATGCACGATAACAGGCAGCAGGTCTTTACTTGAGGCATAAGTAATGTTGTGCCCGCCTCGCCATACCTCTCTCAGTCGTTTCGCGTGCTTGTCCTTCTGATATAGGCCGATTGGAGAGCGTCAGCTCTCGCGTCAGCCGAGCAAAGTCGAGACAAGTCGAGACTCAAGCGGAATCGACGCACACAATATAGGGTGGCCTGCAGCCAGTAAGAGGAGGAAAGAAACATTAATTTAATGACGCGTGGCAAAAGTACTCATACGCAGAAGTAAAACGCAGGCTGCGGTGGCCGGGAATCGAACCCGGATCAACTGCTTGGAAGGCAACTATGCTGACCATTACACCACCACCGCACGCTTTTCTTCCGCGCACGCCGCGCTGTGTCTGCTTCCCGCCTGTCGGCGGCGGCTGAAGGTGGTCGCAGCAGCAGGCGCATTACGGGGTAGGCGAGCGCATCCAGACAGCGTCTCTACGCACATTTCGCGTCCTTTGGCAAGAGTCGTCGCGTGCGTGCGCCGCAACACTACTTAGACGATCGCGTTCGGGCGTCATTTTTAAGCAGTGCAGCGCAGGATTCAGCGTTTGTAGCATTCTCTCGAGAGGATGCCACGGCGCTGGACGGCAGTCCCACTTTCCCTTCAGACGTCTGCCGCGGAAAGCACAAGGAAGCTGCAAACTAGCTGAGCATCGGTGGTTCAGTGGTAGAATGCTCGCCTGCCACGCGGGCGGCCCGGGTTCGATTCCCGGCCGATGCATCATTTTGTTTTTTCCCCGATAGTGGAGCTGCGTGTCCTTCGCACTCGAAGTGCGTGGGCCACGAGAATGAACCGCGGGATTCCGTGTGGAAACAACCAAACACGCAGCGCGCACGTCTTCTCGTTTGGACTCCTGCGTGCTATTGTGCATACTGGCGTCGGCCTATCATCGCAAGTTGCCTGCAGCGCCGGGAATGCACGTGTAGTAACAGAAAAAATGAGCCAGCAAGTGCAGACTCTCTACCACTAGTATTTGCTACTTGCCGAGATACCAGAAGGTTTGGCCATCACGTGCCTCGGTAGCGCAGTAGGCAGCGCGTAAGTCTCATAATCTTAAGGTCGTGAGTTCGATCCTCACCCGGGGCATTTAATTTACTTCCGTTCACAGCTAAATTGACGGCTCTGGGGTTGCGAAGGAGCAAAACAGCTTGTAGTTTGTTATCCATAAGGCTTCAACAACTCAGCGTGAAAATGCTTACTTCCCGTTATTACTACTTGCAGTTCTTTTGTGAAATTTTCAAGAAAAAATGTACTAGTAATAAAACTGAATTTCGTATGATATAACATGTAAAGTCACACAGTGTATGACCTGCTATATAATGACAGGCTGCAGGTCTTTACTTGCGAAATAAGTAAATAAATATTACTACTCACAGCTTTGCTTTTCCTCCTACCCCTGTAACAACGAGGCCAAAAGCAACGGACTGTGACTTTTGCCATGCGCGCCTCGGCATGGGAGAGCGAAAAGATGCTCGCAAACAGGGAAAGTGCGACACGGAAAGCCAGTGGAGGGGGTGTAAACCCCAAAAATGAGCGTGCGCGTCCGGTGTGGTCTAGTGGCTAGGATACCTGGCTTTCACCCAGGAGGCCCGGGTTCGATTCCCGGTACCGGAATGTAATTTTTTCGGAACAAAACACGACAAGTTTGGACCCTGCGAAATGCTGTTTCACGTCCTCCTCGCGTTATAGCTACTGGTTCATAAACGTGAGCTGAAAACAGTCGAGAGAAACGGGCACGCAATGAAATTACTACGAGCAGCGGAATAAAGGGAGAAGAGACCCTGGTCCACTGTTGGACTGCTACCATAGAAATGTTACCTGTAAATACGCAGAGCCACTCCGTCTAAGCGCTGGAAGACGGAGTGCACCGAGGCCCGTTAGCTCAGTTGGTTAGAGCGTCGTGCTAATAACGCGAAGGTCGTGGGTTCGATCCCCCCACGGGCCACTTCGATTTTACTACTTCAAAAAGGCAACGCCGATTTCCCCGGGCAAGTATGGTGACAAAGAAATCGTCACATTGTGTGGGAGCTGATAGGGGACCCGAAAGCGACTTGTCGGGACGCGCTAAAACACTTCACAGGTCACAGCACGCTGAACACACAGTTTGTCGTCCGATCACCGCTACTGCGCGACGCTGGGCGTTGTCAGTGCTTGGGCGGGTGACCGCCTGCGAACACAGGGCGCTGCCGACAGTTTCAATTCGTATTTCTCTTTTCTCGTCGGTTTCGGAGCTGCAGCGCTATTCGGTCTAGGGCACTGGCGCCACGTTTTGCCTCTCGGTATGCCAAGTCGCGCCGTGCGGCCACAGTGAAATGAAGGAGCGTGTTGTAAAATTTTCAACAAAGAAAAAAAGAAATGTGCTAGTAATAAAACTGAATTTGTCTGACAGAACATGTAAAATCACACAATGCACGATAACAGGCAGCAGGTCTTTACTTGAGGCATAAGTAATGTTGTGCCCGCCTCGCCATACCTCTCTCAGTCGTTTCGCGTGCTTGTCCTTCTGATATAGGCCGATTGGAGAGCGTCAGCTCTCGCGTCAGCCGAGCAAAGTCGAGACAAGTCGAGACTCAAGCGGAATCGACGCACACAATATAGGGTGGCCTGCAGCCAGTAAGAGGAGGAAAGAAACATTAATTTAATGACGCGTGGCAAAAGTACTCATACGCAGAAGTAAAACGCAGGCTGCGGTGGCCGGGAATCGAACCCGGATCAACTGCTTGGAAGGCAACTATGCTGACCATTACACCACCACCGCACGCTTTTCTTCCGCGCACGCCGCGCTGTGTCTGCTTCCCGCCTGTCGGCGGCGGCTGAAGGTGGTCGCAGCAGCAGGCGCATTACGGGGTAGGCGAGCGCATCCAGACAGCGTCTCTACGCACATTTCGCGTCCTTTGGCAAGAGTCGTCGCGTGCGTGCGCCGCAACACTACTTAGACGATCGCGTTCGGGCGTCATTTTTAAGCAGTGCAGCGCAGGATTCAGCGTTTGTAGCATTCTCTCGAGAGGATGCCACGGCGCTGGACGGCAGTCCCACTTTCCCTTCAGACGTCTGCCGCGGAAAGCACAAGGAAGCTGCAAACTAGCTGAGCATCGGTGGTTCAGTGGTAGAATGCTCGCCTGCCACGCGGGCGGCCCGGGTTCGATTCCCGGCCGATGCATCATTTTGTTTTTTCCCCGATAGTGGAGCTGCGTGTCCTTCGCACTCGAAGTGCGTGGGCCACGAGAATGAACCGCGGGATTCCGTGTGGAAACAACCAAACACGCAGCGCGCACGTCTTCTCGTTTGGACTCCTGCGTGCTATTGTGCATACTGGCGTCGGCCTATCATCGCAAGTTGCCTGCAGCGCCGGGAATGCACGTGTAGTAACAGAAAAAATGAGCCAGCAAGTGCAGACTCTCTACCACTAGTATTTGCTACTTGCCGAGATACCAGAAGGTTTGGCCATCACGTGCCTCGGTAGCGCAGTAGGCAGCGCGTAAGTCTCATAATCTTAAGGTCGTGAGTTCGATCCTCACCCGGGGCATTTAATTTACTTCCGTTCACAGCTAAATTGACGGCTCTGGGGTTGCGAAGGAGCAAAACAGCTTGTAGTTTGTTATCCATAAGGCTTCAACAACTCAGCGTGAAAATACTTACTTCCCGTTATTACTACTTGCAGTTCTTTTGTGAAATTTTCAAGAAAAAATGTACTAGTAATAAAACTGAATTTCGTATGATATAACATGTAAAGTCACACAGTGTATGACCTGCTATATAATGACAGGCTGCAGGTCTTTACTTGCGAAATAAGTAAATAAATATTACTACTCACAGCTTTGCTTTTCCTCCTACCCCTGTAACAACGAGGCCAAAAGCAACGGACTGTGACTTTTGCCATGCGCGCCTCGGCATGGGAGAGCGAAAAGTTGCTCGCAAACAGGGAAAGTGCGACACGGAAAGCCAGTGGAGGGGGTGTAAACCCCAAAAATAAGCGTGCGCGTCCGGTGTGGTCTAGTGGCTAGGATACCTGGCTTTCACCCAGGAGGCCCGGGTTCGATTCCCGGTACCGGAATGTAATTTTTTCGGAACAAATCACGACAAGTTTGGACCCTGCGAAATGCTGTTTCACGTCCTCCTCGCGTTATAGCTACTGGTTCATAAACGTGAGCTGAAAACAGTCGAGAGAAACGGGCACGCAATGAAATTACTACGAGCAGCGGAATAAAGGGAGAAGAGACCCTGGTCCACTGTTGGACTGCTACCATAGAAATGTTACCTGTAAATACGCAGAGCCACTCCGTCTAAGCGCTGGAAGACGGAGTGCACCGAGGCCCGTTAGCTCAGTTGGTTAGAGCGTCGTGCTAATAACGCGAAGGTCGTGGGTTCGATCCCCCCACGGGCCACTTCGATTTTACTACTTCAAAAAGGCAACGCCGATTTCCCCGGGCAAGTATGGTGACAAAGAAATCGTCACATTGTGTGGGAGCTGATAGGGGACCCGAAAGCGACTTGTCGGGACGCGCTAAAACACTTCACAGGTCACAGCACGCTGAACACACAGTTTGTCGTCCGATCACCGCTACTGCGCGACGCTGGGCGTTGTCAGTGCTTGGGCGGGTGACCGCCTGCGAACACAGGGCGCTGCCGACAGTTTCAATTCGTATTTCTCTTTTCTCGTCGGTTTCGGAGCTGCAGCGCTATTCGGTCTAGGGCACTGGCGCCACGTTTTGCCTCTCGGTATGCCAAGTCGCGCCGTGCGGCCACAGTGAAATGAAGGAGCGTGTTGTAAAATTTTCAACAAAGAAAAAAAGAAATGTGCTAGTAATAAAACTGAATTTGTCTGACAGAACATGTAAAATCACACAATGCACGATAACAGGCAGCAGGTCTTTACTTGAGGCATAAGTAATGTTGTGCCCGCCTCGCCATACCTCTCTCAGTCGTTTCGCGTGCTTGTCCTTCTGATATAGGCCGATTGGAGAGCGTCAGCTCTCGCGTCAGCCGAGCAAAGTCGAGACAAGTCGAGACTCAAGCGGAATCGACGCACACAATATAGGGTGGCCTGCAGCCAGTAAGAGGAGGAAAGAAACATTAATTTAATGACGCGTGGCAAAAGTACTCATACGCAGAAGTAAAACGCAGGCTGCGGTGGCCGGGAATCGAACCCGGATCAACTGCTTGGAAGGCAACTATGCTGACCATTACACCACCACCGCACGCTTTTCTTCCGCGCACGCCGCGCTGTGTCTGCTTCCCGCCTGTCGGCGGCGGCTGAAGGTGGTCGCAGCAGCAGGCGCATTACGGGGTAGGCGAGCGCATCCAGACAGCGTCTCTACGCACATTTCGCGTCCTTTGGCAAGAGTCGTCGCGTGCGTGCGCCGCAACACTACTTAGACGATCGCGTTCGGGCGTCATTTTTAAGCAGTGCAGCGCAGGATTCAGCGTTTGTAGCATTCTCTCGAGAGGATGCCACGGCGCTGGACGGCAGTCCCACTTTCCCTTCAGACGTCTGCCGCGGAAAGCACAAGGAAGCTGCAAACTAGCTGAGCATCGGTGGTTCAGTGGTAGAATGCTCGCCTGCCACGCGGGCGGCCCGGGTTCGATTCCCGGCCGATGCATCATTTTGTTTTTTCCCCGATAGTGGAGCTGCGTGTCCTTCGCACTCGAAGTGCGTGGGCCACGAGAATGAACCGCGGGATTCCGTGTGGAAACAACCAAACACGCAGCGCGCACGTCTTCTCGTTTGGACTCCTGCGTGCTATTGTGCATACTGGCGTCGGCCTATCATCGCAAGTTGCCTGCAGCGCCGGGAATGCACGTGTAGTAACAGAAAAAATGAGCCAGCAAGTGCAGACTCTCTACCACTAGTATTTGCTACTTGCCGAGATACCAGAAGGTTTGGCCATCACGTGCCTCGGTAGCGCAGTAGGCAGCGCGTAAGTCTCATAATCTTAAGGTCGTGAGTTCGATCCTCACCCGGGGCATTTAATTTACTTCCGTTCACAGCTAAATTGACGGCTCTGGGGTTGCGAAGGAGCAAAACAGCTTGTAGTTTGTTATCCATAAGGCTTCAACAACTCAGCGTGAAAATACTTACTTCCCGTTATTACTACTTGCAGTTCTTTTGTGAAATTTTCAAGAAAAAATGTACTAGTAATAAAACTGAATTTCGTATGATATAACATGTAAAGTCACACAGTGTATGACCTGCTATATAATGACAGGCTGCAGGTCTTTACTTGCGAAATAAGTAAATAAATATTACTACTCACAGCTTTGCTTTTCCTCCTACCCCTGTAACAACGAGGCCAAAAGCAACGGACTGTGACTTTTGCCATGCGCGCCTCGGCATGGGAGAGCGAAAAGTTGCTCGCAAACAGGGAAAGTGCGACACGGAAAGCCAGTGGAGGGGGTGTAAACCCCAAAAATAAGCGTGCGCGTCCGGTGTGGTCTAGTGGCTAGGATACCTGGCTTTCACCCAGGAGGCCCGGGTTCGATTCCCGGTACCGGAATGTAATTTTTTCGGAACAAATCACGACAAGTTTGGACCCTGCGAAATGCTGTTTCACGTCCTCCTCGCGTTATAGCTACTGGTTCATAAACGTGAGCTGAAAACAGTCGAGAGAAACGGGCACGCAATGAAATTACTACGAGCAGCGGAATAAAGGGAGAAGAGACCCTGGTCCACTGTTGGACTGCTACCATAGAAATGTTACCTGTAAATACGCAGAGCCACTCCGTCTAAGCGCTGGAAGACGGAGTGCACCGAGGCCCGTTAGCTCAGTTGGTTAGAGCGTCGTGCTAATAACGCGAAGGTCGTGGGTTCGATCCCCCCACGGGCCACTTCGATTTTACTACTTCAAAAAGGCAACGCCGATTTCCCCGGGCAAGTATGGTGACAAAGAAATCGTCACATTGTGTGGGAGCTGATAGGGGACCCGAAAGCGACTTGTCGGGACGCGCTAAAACACTTCACAGGTCACAGCACGCTGAACACACAGTTTGTCGTCCGATCACCGCTACTGCGCGACGCTGGGCGTTGTCAGTGCTTGGGCGGGTGACCGCCTGCGAACACAGGGCGCTGCCGACAGTTTCAATTCGTATTTCTCTTTTCTCGTCGGTTTCGGAGCTGCAGCGCTATTCGGTCTAGGGCACTGGCGCCACGTTTTGCCTCTCGGTATGCCAAGTCGCGCCGTGCGGCCACAGTGAAATGAAGGAGCGTGTTGTAAAATTTTCAACAAAGAAAAAAAGAAATGTGCTAGTAATAAAACTGAATTTGTCTGACAGAACATGTAAAATCACACAATGCACGATAACAGGCAGCAGGTCTTTACTTGAGGCATAAGTAATGTTGTGCCCGCCTCGCCATACCTCTCTCAGTCGTTTCGCGTGCTTGTCCTTCTGATATAGGCCGATTGGAGAGCGTCAGCTCTCGCGTCAGCCGAGCAAAGTCGAGACAAGTCGAGACTCAAGCGGAATCGACGCACACAATATAGGGTGGCCTGCAGCCAGTAAGAGGAGGAAAGAAACATTAATTTAATGACGCGTGGCAAAAGTACTCATACGCAGAAGTAAAACGCAGGCTGCGGTGGCCGGGAATCGAACCCGGATCAACTGCTTGGAAGGCAACTATGCTGACCATTACACCACCACCGCACGCTTTTCTTCCGCGCACGCCGCGCTGTGTCTGCTTCCCGCCTGTCGGCGGCGGCTGAAGGTGGTCGCAGCAGCAGGCGCATTACGGGGTAGGCGAGCGCATCCAGACAGCGTCTCTACGCACATTTCGCGTCCTTTGGCAAGAGTCGTCGCGTGCGTGCGCCGCAACACTACTTAGACGATCGCGTTCGGGCGTCATTTTTAAGCAGTGCAGCGCAGGATTCAGCGTTTGTAGCATTCTCTCGAGAGGATGCCACGGCGCTGGACGGCAGTCCCACTTTCCCTTCAGACGTCTGCCGCGGAAAGCACAAGGAAGCTGCAAACTAGCTGAGCATCGGTGGTTCAGTGGTAGAATGCTCGCCTGCCACGCGGGCGGCCCGGGTTCGATTCCCGGCCGATGCATCATTTTGTTTTTTCCCCGATAGTGGAGCTGCGTGTCCTTCGCACTCGAAGTGCGTGGGCCACGAGAATGAACCGCGGGATTCCGTGTGGAAACAACCAAACACGCAGCGCGCACGTCTTCTCGTTTGGACTCCTGCGTGCTATTGTGCATACTGGCGTCGGCCTATCATCGCAAGTTGCCTGCAGCGCCGGGAATGCACGTGTAGTAACAGAAAAAATGAGCCAGCAAGTGCAGACTCTCTACCACTAGTATTTGCTACTTGCCGAGATACCAGAAGGTTTGGCCATCACGTGCCTCGGTAGCGCAGTAGGCAGCGCGTAAGTCTCATAATCTTAAGGTCGTGAGTTCGATCCTCACCCGGGGCATTTAATTTACTTCCGTTCACAGCTAAATTGACGGCTCTGGGGTTGCGAAGGAGCAAAACAGCTTGTAGTTTGTTATCCATAAGGCTTCAACAACTCAGCGTGAAAATACTTACTTCCCGTTATTACTACTTGCAGTTCTTTTGTGAAATTTTCAAGAAAAAATGTACTAGTAATAAAACTGAATTTCGTATGATATAACATGTAAAGTCACACAGTGTATGACCTGCTATATAATGACAGGCTGCAGGTCTTTACTTGCGAAATAAGTAAATAAATATTACTACTCACAGCTTTGCTTTTCCTCCTACCCCTGTAACAACGAGGCCAAAAGCAACGGACTGTGACTTTTGCCATGCGCGCCTCGGCATGGGAGAGCGAAAAGTTGCTCGCAAACAGGGAAAGTGCGACACGGAAAGCCAGTGGAGGGGGTGTAAACCCCAAAAATAAGCGTGCGCGTCCGGTGTGGTCTAGTGGCTAGGATACCTGGCTTTCACCCAGGAGGCCCGGGTTCGATTCCCGGTACCGGAATGTAATTTTTTCGGAACAAATCACGACAAGTTTGGACCCTGCGAAATGCTGTTTCACGTCCTCCTCGCGTTATAGCTACTGGTTCATAAACGTGAGCTGAAAACAGTCGAGAGAAACGGGCACGCAATGAAATTACTACGAGCAGCGGAATAAAGGGAGAAGAGACCCTGGTCCACTGTTGGACTGCTACCATAGAAATGTTACCTGTAAATACGCAGAGCCACTCCGTCTAAGCGCTGGAAGACGGAGTGCACCGAGGCCCGTTAGCTCAGTTGGTTAGAGCGTCGTGCTAATAACGCGAAGGTCGTGGGTTCGATCCCCCCACGGGCCACTTCGATTTTACTACTTCAAAAAGGCAACGCCGATTTCCCCGGGCAAGTATGGTGACAAAGAAATCGTCACATTGTGTGGGAGCTGATAGGGGACCCGAAAGCGACTTGTCGGGACGCGCTAAAACACTTCACAGGTCACAGCACGCTGAACACACAGTTTGTCGTCCGATCACCGCTACTGCGCGACGCTGGGCGTTGTCAGTGCTTGGGCGGGTGACCGCCTGCGAACACAGGGCGCTGCCGACAGTTTCAATTCGTATTTCTCTTTTCTCGTCGGTTTCGGAGCTGCAGCGCTATTCGGTCTAGGGCACTGGCGCCACGTTTTGCCTCTCGGTATGCCAAGTCGCGCCGTGCGGCCACAGTGAAATGAAGGAGCGTGTTGTAAAATTTTCAACAAAGAAAAAAAGAAATGTGCTAGTAATAAAACTGAATTTGTCTGACAGAACATGTAAAATCACACAATGCACGATAACAGGCAGCAGGTCTTTACTTGAGGCATAAGTAATGTTGTGCCCGCCTCGCCATACCTCTCTCAGTCGTTTCGCGTGCTTGTCCTTCTGATATAGGCCGATTGGAGAGCGTCAGCTCTCGCGTCAGCCGAGCAAAGTCGAGACAAGTCGAGACTCAAGCGGAATCGACGCACACAATATAGGGTGGCCTGCAGCCAGTAAGAGGAGGAAAGAAACATTAATTTAATGACGCGTGGCAAAAGTACTCATACGCAGAAGTAAAACGCAGGCTGCGGTGGCCGGGAATCGAACCCGGATCAACTGCTTGGAAGGCAACTATGCTGACCATTACACCACCACCGCACGCTTTTCTTCCGCGCACGCCGCGCTGTGTCTGCTTCCCGCCTGTCGGCGGCGGCTGAAGGTGGTCGCAGCAGCAGGCGCATTACGGGGTAGGCGAGCGCATCCAGACAGCGTCTCTACGCACATTTCGCGTCCTTTGGCAAGAGTCGTCGCGTGCGTGCGCCGCAACACTACTTAGACGATCGCGTTCGGGCGTCATTTTTAAGCAGTGCAGCGCAGGATTCAGCGTTTGTAGCATTCTCTCGAGAGGATGCCACGGCGCTGGACGGCAGTCCCACTTTCCCTTCAGACGTCTGCGCGGAAAGCACCAGGCAGCACGTCGCGCGGAGCTCTGCAGCCGTCGTCGGTTTGTTTACTTCGCCGGACTTAGGCGCTTCGTTCTTCGTGATTTCATCTTTCACGGTCTGTAAGTAACATCATGTCGACATTTTCGAGAGCTAACACCGCTCAGTGTGTATTTGATAGAAGTGCCGTCCGCCCTACCGCGTTTGAAATACACGAATGGTTATTCGAAGACTTAAAAATACCGGAAGAAATTGTAGACACCTTTCAATTGGACTTTGTACAATATTGCTTGTTCTTAAAATTTACCTCTGGGGACATGTGTGAAAAATTTGTTGCTAAATTTGGTGGCACACGTCGTTTTAAGCATTCCGACGGCAGTATTAGTAATGTGCAAATTGTGGCGTCAGGGTTTGGAATTCGATCTGTCCGTGTTTTTAATGTACCGCCGGAATGCCCTGATCAAATTTTGTCTCGTGCCTTGTCGCGATTTGGTGACGTTTTGAACATTACCATGGAGAAATGGTCCAGTGCCTATCGTTACAAAGTTGCTAGTGGTGTCCGTAGTGTACGGATGGACCTGAAACAACACATCCCTTCGTACTTTGTAATCGGTGGGGTTCGTGCACAGGTCTCATATATCGGGCAACCGCCGACATGTGCCGTCTGTCATTCTACGGAACATTTGAGGGGTGACTGCCCTCGACGGCGGCCTGTTCAGTTACCACGCGAAGATGTTGTGGGTGGAGGCGTCACATTGGTGCCCCTTCTGAGCGAGGTTGTAGCCGGAAGACCCTTTCCCGGTCCGACCGACCGACCGGCCGAGCGACCGACGGCCGTTGCTTCCGTCGAAGACACGTCTGTCGCGGGACATCGTAACGCGACTGTCGGGCAGGAGGAAATGGAGGTTGTCCAGGACCCGCCTGCCCCGACCGACCGTGATGACGACGAAAGGGAGGAACGCTCCTTTAATGCTGATGCCGTTGACTCGGCATCGGTGGAGGTGACAGACGCTTCTTTACCCCCGCCGCCCCTTCCGGTGCCTACTTCTGCCGATAGTGTCACGCCTTCAGCGGAAACTAAAAAGCCACGTCGCCCGCGGGGCAAGGGTAAACAGGTCAAGGATCCGAACCCGGTCGCCTTCGCGCATCCGCAAGCCACGGAGAGTGGCAGTGAAAGTGAGGCAATGTCACAGGGTTCCTCGCGTAGTAGCAGCCCCGCGAGGACAGAGAAAATTCGCGCACACACTGAACGATTGAAACAGTTTCTCAGTGCCGGAAAGGAACAGGACTTTGCCGCTGCGAAACGTAAATTAGAACAGGGCAGCGAGCAATTACCACAGCGCCCGCGCAAACATTCTGTACCGTCACAGCCGGCCGTGGCATCGCGCGGCGGCCAGGCGGAGGCCACCCAGACGCCGGGCGACGCACGACCACCCCCGCCACCTGACAGTCACAGCCCGTGGTGGCAGCAGCAGGAGGACGAGGGGGGACAGTAGGAATGGCCGCAGACCCACACCGTTGTCATGAGATCACCTACATGCAATTGACCTAGGAACGGATGTGTCTTGAACTGTGTCCAGTGTATTGTTGTGCCATATCTTTGTAGATTTGCTACCAACCACTACAGTCTTTTAAGAATATTGCGATTTCCATTTTATGCCAACTGCCATTCATTTAAGTATAAGTCCGGCGTTTTATCACTTCGTTGGTGCTTTTTATATTGTTTTGTCTTGTCCATCTGTTTAAAATGTCAACGCATTCACTCCCACCGAGTGTGTTTTCCGTTTTGACTTTAAACGTTGCCGGAATCTCAGCGGTGCACAAGGTAGCTGCCTTTAAAGATGTTTTATATCATGGAAACTTTAGTATTGCTCTTCTTCAAGAAGTGTCTAGTGATGTTTTTAGCAATATTCCAGGTTACGATGTTATTTACAACCTTAATAGTGACAATAACTGTGGCACAGCAATTTTATATAAGTCGTTTTTCGAACCTACGGACATCAGACTTCTCCCAGATGGTCGTGTACTGGCGTGTGTTATTGAGGGTGTCCAATTTGTCAACGTCTATGTGCCCTCGGGGACTGATCAAAAACGCACAAGAGCTCGTTTCTTTACCACGGACGTCTGTCCCTTTTTAGCTACGGCTCGTCCTCTTATATTCGGCGGTGATTTTAATTGTGTTGTTGCTAATGCGGACCAGTATCCCACCCCCACTAAATGTGCAGAACTGAACACCCTTTTAACTGCAGTCGACTTGCGTGATACGTGGCGTCACTACCACCCAACCCTGACGCAGTATACGCACTTTTCTACTGGCGGGGCCAGTAGAATAGATAGGATCTATGTTTCACGGGAGCTAACAGATGCTTTATGCGCCGTCGAAGTTCTGCCTGTCGCCATGAGTGATCATTGTGGCTACGTGTGTGCTTTGCGGTTGCAGTGCTGTCGCGCGAAATCACTCGCAGCATACTGGAAATTAAATACCGGGTATCTGGGTGCCGAAGGGCTCCGTGCAGAGCTGCGTGTCGCATGGCAGCAGTGCTTAGCAAAGGTCCATCATTACGGGTCCTGCATCGAGTGGTGGGTGGCGCATGCCAAACCGCTTCTGCGGAAGGCGGCGCAATTATATAGTAGAGAAGCAAGTTACTGGCACAGGCGTACGTTGGCATTCTATCAGCAGTGCCTCCAGGATGCTATTAATTCACCTGTTGCCCCCGACGCGAACGTTAGACTCCGTCTGGGCAAAATTAAAGCTAGGATTCTGCGGCTGCACCGGGAAAGGTCGAAGGGTTTAATGATTCGGAGCCGTCCCTTGTGCCACGTTGATGACGAGGAGCCGTCCCTCTATCATCTTGCCCGGGAGAAGAAACAGGCTCGCAAAAAGTATATTGATGCGTTGGAAACTGATGCGGGGATTGTCTTATCGCAGCGGCACGAAGTTGTCCGCCATATCGCCGACTATTATACTTCGCTTTTTCACGATACTGCCGCGGACGGCGAAGCCATGCGAATTTTATTAGAAGACTTAGCCGACTGCATGTCCGACCCTGACCGTGAAGAGCTGGTTGCAGAGATGTCGAACCAGGAAGTCTTCCAGATCTTGAAAGCTAGTACAACGGGCAAGTCGCCTGGCCCCGACGGTCTTCCTACAGAGTTTTATGTTACTTTCTGGGACATTGTAGGGGACAAGTTTACGGTAGTGGTGAACGAAGTGCTTCGCGGCGTTGTCATCCCGAGTCAGTTTCTCGAAGGGCACATTGTTCTGATCCCCAAAAAACGGGGTACGTGCCGGGTCACCGATCTGCGGCCGATTACGCTGTTGAATGCTGATTACAAGTTGGCCGCCAGATGTGTTGCAGCGAAGTTACAGGCAGTAATGGACAAAGTCATCTGTCCCTTTCAATCATGCGGCGTTAAGAGGCGTACCATTTTCAATGCGGCATCTACCTATCGTGACGTCATCGCATACTCCGCCGTCCACCGACTTTCAGCAGCTGTCCTTTCTGTGGACTTTGCCAATGCGTTTGACAGGATGAGCCACGATTATTTGATGCACGTTATGGAAAGGATGGGCTTTGGCTTCCGCTTCATTCGCGTGATACGTCAT
Organism: Schistocerca gregaria; assembly: GCF_023897955.1. NCBI lineage: Eukaryota > Metazoa > Arthropoda > Insecta > Orthoptera > Acrididae > Schistocerca > Schistocerca gregaria. The sequence continues at coordinate 38,975 of NW_026062270.1, forward strand.
TTCCTGACAGGGGCCAGTTCGGTAGTGACAATTAATGGATGGCGAACGCCACCTATAGTTCTTAGTAGATCGGTGCGACAAGGCTGTCCCTTATCTATGTACCTTTTTGTAATTGCTTTGGACCCACTGCTGCGTGCGCTGGACCGCACGATAGGCGGCGTGGATATTCATCGTGCCTCAGTGACGTGTCTCGCTTATGCTGATGACGTAGGTGTTTTTATCGGCGACGACAATGATTTTCATCAAATACGGCCCTTACTGCGGTGGTATGAATGTGCGTCGGGTGCCCTGATTAATCCAAGGAAGACTGTGCTGATTCCTTTAGGAAATTGCGAAGTGGATCCCGATCAGACATGGTTTCGAGTAGTCCGTACTCATACGATCTTGGGACTTGATGTAACCGCTAATCCTCAGCAGATGCGGGCGCGCACCTGGCGCCGGCTACTGAATCATGTCAAATGCCTATGTAAGACTTACGCCAGCCGACGTCTCACACTCCTCCAGAAAGTCGACCTCATTAACAGCGCCGTGTATTCTAAGGCCTGGTACGTGGCACAGCTCCTGGACGTTCCGCGACCCCTCGCCCGATCGTTTTCGCAGGCCGCGTACTGGCTCCTGTGGCGCCACGAAATTTTCAAGGTTCGGGCGGCAACGTGTGTCCTCGACACCACCTTCGGGGGACTCGGCCTCGTAGATTTTTCCCGGAAGTGTTCGGCGCTGCTGGTGCACCGCACGGCCGCCCTGCAGGTTGACAGCCCGGATGGAACGGCGGCGGCCATGCTCGTCGCCTACCGACCGCCCTCCGAGAGCGCACCGGTGTCCGTTGTGGGCATCCCGTATCAACTCGGCTACGTCAGAGCTTACTACCTGCAGCGGAGCTATGTCCTGGAAGCGGCGCTGGACAGGAACCGGAATGTTCGCCGACTGTATGCGGCAATGGTGGGGAGGCCACCCCCTCACAAGCTCGCTCTTCGCTTCCCCGCGACCAACTGGCGGCAGGTCTGGCTTAATGTTCATCATCCCGTGTTGCCCTCCGGCGTTCGGTCCCAGTGGTATAAACTGGTCAACAATACGGTGGCCACAAACCAACGTCTTTCGGACATCCGTCTGCTGCCATCTGCCAACTGTGGTGCTTGTGGCGTTCCGGACACAAGGGAGCATCGCTTTCAGTGTCGTTTTGTGGCACCAGTCTGGGCCCTGTGTAGGGTCATGGTGGCTCTGATCAACCGGACGACACCCTCACACGTGACTGTCAGTGATGTTCTTGCGCCAGGGTTCCAACCCTTCCCTCGCACCAAGCACAATGCAACGGTGTGGCTCCTAGGCCACACGGTCTACGCAATTCTGGAGTGCCACGTTCAGGATGCGTCTACGTATTTAGCGTACTTGTGGGATGCACATTCTCATGTACAGCGGCTGAAGAATTACAACCAACTCTTTGCTAATTTTCTGCGTGCTGCGTTACAACATGGTTACGCAAAAACGTTCAATCATTGATATACGGAAAACTGTGTTGAAGACTGAAGAGGCTATCTATTCTTGTTCATTTTTCAATCATTTTTGTTTGCCTTTGACCCGATGGTTTTGATGCGTGTGTGAGGCTATTATGCGTTACGGAAGAAAAATGCTTTTTATACTACTTTCATTTGGATCACAGCAGTGGTGCGTTTCGTTTCTCATATGGAAGTGACAATATTATTTTACTTTTATTTTATTACTTACTTCTTATGGACTTCGTAGTGAGTTTTTAGTTTGTCCTCTCCACGCGCATCTTGTTCACCAAGAATGGTCATTGAATTTCTTGTGTTTCTCTTAACGAAGAACTCTATTCAGACATTTTGCTCGTAGTCGCCCGTGGCTTCTTTTAGGATGGATATTTTATTTTGACATTTTCATCGTCTGCAGAGATGCAGTGTCTTTTATTGTGCATTTCAAGGATAACAGAAAATTTGATTTTGTGGAAGACTTTTCATTTCTTATTAGATTTTCACGACATGATCCACGAGAGAAGCCGTCCGCGACGGGCGTATACCACCACGACAGATATGATAGCGTTGAAGCTCGCCGATGAAGGCATATTTTGGTGAGAGCAAGGAGGGCTATAAGGGGAGTTGGGAGGCCCTAAAAAAAAGAAAAAAAAAAAAAAAAAAAAAAAAAAAAAAAAAAAAAGTGGTAGAATGCTCGCCTGCCACGCGGGCGGCCCGGGTTCGATTCCCGGCCGATGCATCATTTTGTTTTTTCCCCGATAGTGGAGCTGCGTGTCCTTCGCACTCGAAGTGCGTGGGCCACGAGAATGAACCGCGGGATTCCGTGTGGAAACAACCAAACACGCAGCGCGCACGTCTTCTCGTTTGGACTCCTGCGTGCTATTGTGCATACTGGCGTCGGCCTATCATCGCAAGTTGCCTGCAGCGCCGGGAATGCACGTGTAGTAACAGAAAAAATGAGCCAGCAAGTGCAGACTCTCTACCACTAGTATTTGCTACTTGCCGAGATACCAGAAGGTTTGGCCATCACGTGCCTCGGTAGCGCAGTAGGCAGCGCGTAAGTCTCATAATCTTAAGGTCGTGAGTTCGATCCTCACCCGGGGCATTTAATTTACTTCCGTTCACAGCTAAATTGACGGCTCTGGGGTTGCGAAGGAGCAAAACAGCTTGTAGTTTGTTATCCATAAGGCTTCAACAACTCAGCGTGAAAATGCTTACTTCCCGTTATTACTACTTGCAGTTCTTTTGTGAAATTTTCAAGAAAAAATGTACTAGTAATAAAACTGAATTTCGTATGATATAACATGTAAAGTCACACAGTGTATGACCTGCTATATAATGACAGGCTGCAGGTCTTTACTTGCGAAATAAGTAAATAAATATTACTACTCACAGCTTTGCTTTTCCTCCTACCCCTGTAACAACGAGGCCAAAAGCAACGGACTGTGACTTTTGCCATGCGCGCCTCGGCATGGGAGAGCGAAAAGATGCTCGCAAACAGGGAAAGTGCGACACGGAAAGCCAGTGGAGGGGGTGTAAACCCCAAAAATAAGCGTGCGCGTCCGGTGTGGTCTAGTGGCTAGGATACCTGGCTTTCACCCAGGAGGCCCGGGTTCGATTCCCGGTACCGGAATGTAATTTTTTCGGAACAAATCACGACAAGTTTGGACCCTGCGAAATGCTGTTTCACGTCCTCCTCGCGTTATAGCTACTGGTTCATAAACGTGAGCTGAAAACAGTCGAGAGAAACGGGCACGCAATGAAATTACTACGAGCAGCGGAATAAAGGGAGAAGAGACCCTGGTCCACTGTTGGACTGCTACCATAGAAATGTTACCTGTAAATACGCAGAGCCACTCCGTCTAAGCGCTGGAAGACGGAGTGCACCGAGGCCCGTTAGCTCAGTTGGTTAGAGCGTCGTGCTAATAACGCGAAGGTCGTGGGTTCGATCCCCCCACGGGCCACTTCGATTTTACTACTTCAAAAAGGCAACGCCGATTTCCCCGGGCAAGTATGGTGACAAAGAAATCGTCACATTGTGTGGGAGCTGATAGGGGACCCGAAAGCGACTTGTCGGGACGCGCTAAAACACTTCACAGGTCACAGCACGCTGAACACACAGTTTGTCGTCCGATCACCGCTACTGCGCGACGCTGGGCGTTGTCAGTGCTTGGGCGGGTGACCGCCTGCGAACACAGGGCGCTGCCGACAGTTTCAATTCGTATTTCTCTTTTCTCGTCGGTTTCGGAGCTGCAGCGCTATTCGGTCTAGGGCACTGGCGCCACGTTTTGCCTCTCGGTATGCCAAGTCGCGCCGTGCGGCCACAGTGAAATGAAGGAGCGTGTTGTAAAATTTTCAACAAAGAAAAAAAGAAATGTGCTAGTAATAAAACTGAATTTGTCTGACAGAACATGTAAAATCACACAATGCACGATAACAGGCAGCAGGTCTTTACTTGAGGCATAAGTAATGTTGTGCCCGCCTCGCCATACCTCTCTCAGTCGTTTCGCGTGCTTGTCCTTCTGATATAGGCCGATTGGAGAGCGTCAGCTCTCGCGTCAGCCGAGCAAAGTCGAGACAAGTCGAGACTCAAGCGGAATCGACGCACACAATATAGGGTGGCCTGCAGCCAGTAAGAGGAGGAAAGAAACATTAATTTAATGACGCGTGGCAAAAGTACTCATACGCAGAAGTAAAACGCAGGCTGCGGTGGCCGGGAATCGAACCCGGATCAACTGCTTGGAAGGCAACTATGCTGACCATTACACCACCACCGCACGCTTTTCTTCCGCGCACGCCGCGCTGTGTCTGCTTCCCGCCTGTCGGCGGCGGCTGAAGGTGGTCGCAGCAGCAGGCGCATTACGGGGTAGGCGAGCGCATCCAGACAGCGTCTCTACGCACATTTCGCGTCCTTTGGCAAGAGTCGTCGCGTGCGTGCGCCGCAACACTACTTAGACGATCGCGTTCGGGCGTCATTTTTAAGCAGTGCAGCGCAGGATTCAGCGTTTGTAGCATTCTCTCGAGAGGATGCCACGGCGCTGGACGGCAGTCCCACTTTCCCTTCAGACGTCTGCCGCGGAAAGCACAAGGAAGCTGCAAACTAGCTGAGCATCGGTGGTTCAGTGGTAGAATGCTCGCCTGCCACGCGGGCGGCCCGGGTTCGATTCCCGGCCGATGCATCATTTTGTTTTTTCCCCGATAGTGGAGCTGCGTGTCCTTCGCACTCGAAGTGCGTGGGCCACGAGAATGAACCGCGGGATTCCGTGTGGAAACAACCAAACACGCAGCGCGCACGTCTTCTCGTTTGGACTCCTGCGTGCTATTGTGCATACTGGCGTCGGCCTATCATCGCAAGTTGCCTGCAGCGCCGGGAATGCACGTGTAGTAACAGAAAAAATGAGCCAGCAAGTGCAGACTCTCTACCACTAGTATTTGCTACTTGCCGAGATACCAGAAGGTTTGGCCATCACGTGCCTCGGTAGCGCAGTAGGCAGCGCGTAAGTCTCATAATCTTAAGGTCGTGAGTTCGATCCTCACCCGGGGCATTTAATTTACTTCCGTTCACAGCTAAATTGACGGCTCTGGGGTTGCGAAGGAGCAAAACAGCTTGTAGTTTGTTATCCATAAGGCTTCAACAACTCAGCGTGAAAATGCTTACTTCCCGTTATTACTACTTGCAGTTCTTTTGTGAAATTTTCAAGAAAAAATGTACTAGTAATAAAACTGAATTTCGTATGATATAACATGTAAAGTCACACAGTGTATGACCTGCTATATAATGACAGGCTGCAGGTCTTTACTTGCGAAATAAGTAAATAAATATTACTACTCACAGCTTTGCTTTTCCTCCTACCCCTGTAACAACGAGGCCAAAAGCAACGGACTGTGACTTTTGCCATGCGCGCCTCGGCATGGGAGAGCGAAAAGTTGCTCGCAAACAGGGAAAGTGCGACACGGAAAGCCAGTGGAGGGGGTGTAAACCCCAAAAATAAGCGTGCGCGTCCGGTGTGGTCTAGTGGCTAGGATACCTGGCTTTCACCCAGGAGGCCCGGGTTCGATTCCCGGTACCGGAATGTAATTTTTTCGGAACAAATCACGACAAGTTTGGACCCTGCGAAATGCTGTTTCACGTCCTCCTCGCGTTATAGCTACTGGTTCATAAACGTGAGCTGAAAACAGTCGAGAGAAACGGGCACGCAATGAAATTACTACGAGCAGCGGAATAAAGGGAGAAGAGACCCTGGTCCACTGTTGGACTGCTACCATAGAAATGTTACCTGTAAATACGCAGAGCCACTCCGTCTAAGCGCTGGAAGACGGAGTGCACCGAGGCCCGTTAGCTCAGTTGGTTAGAGCGTCGTGCTAATAACGCGAAGGTCGTGGGTTCGATCCCCCCACGGGCCACTTCGATTTTACTACTTCAAAAAGGCAACGCCGATTTCCCCGGGCAAGTATGGTGACAAAGAAATCGTCACATTGTGTGGGAGCTGATAGGGGACCCGAAAGCGACTTGTCGGGACGCGCTAAAACACTTCACAGGTCACAGCACGCTGAACACACAGTTTGTCGTCCGATCACCGCTACTGCGCGACGCTGGGCGTTGTCAGTGCTTGGGCGGGTGACCGCCTGCGAACACAGGGCGCTGCCGACAGTTTCAATTCGTATTTCTCTTTTCTCGTCGGTTTCGGAGCTGCAGCGCTATTCGGTCTAGGGCACTGGCGCCACGTTTTGCCTCTCGGTATGCCAAGTCGCGCCGTGCGGCCACAGTGAAATGAAGGAGCGTGTTGTAAAATTTTCAACAAAGAAAAAAAGAAATGTGCTAGTAATAAAACTGAATTTGTCTGACAGAACATGTAAAATCACACAATGCACGATAACAGGCAGCAGGTCTTTACTTGAGGCATAAGTAATGTTGTGCCCGCCTCGCCATACCTCTCTCAGTCGTTTCGCGTGCTTGTCCTTCTGATATAGGCCGATTGGAGAGCGTCAGCTCTCGCGTCAGCCGAGCAAAGTCGAGACAAGTCGAGACTCAAGCGGAATCGACGCACACAATATAGGGTGGCCTGCAGCCAGTAAGAGGAGGAAAGAAACATTAATTTAATGACGCGTGGCAAAAGTACTCATACGCAGAAGTAAAACGCAGGCTGCGGTGGCCGGGAATCGAACCCGGATCAACTGCTTGGAAGGCAACTATGCTGACCATTACACCACCACCGCACGCTTTTCTTCCGCGCACGCCGCGCTGTGTCTGCTTCCCGCCTGTCGGCGGCGGCTGAAGGTGGTCGCAGCAGCAGGCGCATTACGGGGTAGGCGAGCGCATCCAGACAGCGTCTCTACGCACATTTCGCGTCCTTTGGCAAGAGTCGTCGCGTGCGTGCGCCGCAACACTACTTAGACGATCGCGTTCGGGCGTCATTTTTAAGCAGTGCAGCGCAGGATTCAGCGTTTGTAGCATTCTCTCGAGAGGATGCCACGGCGCTGGACGGCAGTCCCACTTTCCCTTCAGACGTCTGCCGCGGAAAGCACAAGGAAGCTGCAAACTAGCTGAGCATCGGTGGTTCAGTGGTAGAATGCTCGCCTGCCACGCGGGCGGCCCGGGTTCGATTCCCGGCCGATGCATCATTTTGTTTTTTCCCCGATAGTGGAGCTGCGTGTCCTTCGCACTCGAAGTGCGTGGGCCACGAGAATGAACCGCGGGATTCCGTGTGGAAACAACCAAACACGCAGCGCGCACGTCTTCTCGTTTGGACTCCTGCGTGCTATTGTGCATACTGGCGTCGGCCTATCATCGCAAGTTGCCTGCAGCGCCGGGAATGCACGTGTAGTAACAGAAAAAATGAGCCAGCAAGTGCAGACTCTCTACCACTAGTATTTGCTACTTGCCGAGATACCAGAAGGTTTGGCCATCACGTGCCTCGGTAGCGCAGTAGGCAGCGCGTAAGTCTCATAATCTTAAGGTCGTGAGTTCGATCCTCACCCGGGGCATTTAATTTACTTCCGTTCACAGCTAAATTGACGGCTCTGGGGTTGCGAAGGAGCAAAACAGCTTGTAGTTTGTTATCCATAAGGCTTCAACAACTCAGCGTGAAAATGCTTACTTCCCGTTATTACTACTTGCAGTTCTTTTGTGAAATTTTCAAGAAAAAATGTACTAGTAATAAAACTGAATTTCGTATGATATAACATGTAAAGTCACACAGTGTATGACCTGCTATATAATGACAGGCTGCAGGTCTTTACTTGCGAAATAAGTAAATAAATATTACTACTCACAGCTTTGCTTTTCCTCCTACCCCTGTAACAACGAGGCCAAAAGCAACGGACTGTGACTTTTGCCATGCGCGCCTCGGCATGGGAGAGCGAAAAGTTGCTCGCAAACAGGGAAAGTGCGACACGGAAAGCCAGTGGAGGGGGTGTAAACCCCAAAAATAAGCGTGCGCGTCCGGTGTGGTCTAGTGGCTAGGATACCTGGCTTTCACCCAGGAGGCCCGGGTTCGATTCCCGGTACCGGAATGTAATTTTTTCGGAACAAATCACGACAAGTTTGGACCCTGCGAAATGCTGTTTCACGTCCTCCTCGCGTTATAGCTACTGGTTCATAAACGTGAGCTGAAAACAGTCGAGAGAAACGGGCACGCAATGAAATTACTACGAGCAGCGGAATAAAGGGAGAAGAGACCCTGGTCCACTGTTGGACTGCTACCATAGAAATGTTACCTGTAAATACGCAGAGCCACTCCGTCTAAGCGCTGGAAGACGGAGTGCACCGAGGCCCGTTAGCTCAGTTGGTTAGAGCGTCGTGCTAATAACGCGAAGGTCGTGGGTTCGATCCCCCCACGGGCCACTTCGATTTTACTACTTCAAAAAGGCAACGCCGATTTCCCCGGGCAAGTATGGTGACAAAGAAATCGTCACATTGTGTGGGAGCTGATAGGGGACCCGAAAGCGACTTGTCGGGACGCGCTAAAACACTTCACAGGTCACAGCACGCTGAACACACAGTTTGTCGTCCGATCACCGCTACTGCGCGACGCTGGGCGTTGTCAGTGCTTGGGCGGGTGACCGCCTGCGAACACAGGGCGCTGCCGACAGTTTCAATTCGTATTTCTCTTTTCTCGTCGGTTTCGGAGCTGCAGCGCTATTCGGTCTAGGGCACTGGCGCCACGTTTTGCCTCTCGGTATGCCAAGTCGCGCCGTGCGGCCACAGTGAAATGAAGGAGCGTGTTGTAAAATTTTCAACAAAGAAAAAAAGAAATGTGCTAGTAATAAAACTGAATTTGTCTGACAGAACATGTAAAATCACACAATGCACGATAACAGGCAGCAGGTCTTTACTTGAGGCATAAGTAATGTTGTGCCCGCCTCGCCATACCTCTCTCAGTCGTTTCGCGTGCTTGTCCTTCTGATATAGGCCGATTGGAGAGCGTCAGCTCTCGCGTCAGCCGAGCAAAGTCGAGACAAGTCGAGACTCAAGCGGAATCGACGCACACAATATAGGGTGGCCTGCAGCCAGTAAGAGGAGGAAAGAAACATTAATTTAATGACGCGTGGCAAAAGTACTCATACGCAGAAGTAAAACGCAGGCTGCGGTGGCCGGGAATCGAACCCGGATCAACTGCTTGGAAGGCAACTATGCTGACCATTACACCACCACCGCACGGTTTTCTTCCGCGCACGCCGCGCTGTGTCTGCTTCCCGCCTGTCGGCGGCGGCTGAAGGTGGTCGCAGCAGCAGGCGCATTACGGGGTAGGCGAGCGCATCCAGACAGCGTCTCTACGCACATTTCGCGTCCTTTGGCAAGAGTCGTCGCGTGCGTGCGCCGCAACACTACTTAGACGATCGCGTTCGGGCGTCATTTTTAAGCAGTGCAGCGCAGGATTCAGCGTTTGTAGCATTCTCTCGAGAGGATGCCACGGCGCTGGACGGCAGTCCCACTTTCCCTTCAGACGTCTGCCGCGGAAAGCACAAGGAAGCTGCAAACTAGCTGAGCATCGGTGGTTCAGTGGTAGAATGCTCGCCTGCCACGCGGGCGGCCCGGGTTCGATTCCCGGCCGATGCATCATTTTGTTTTTTCCCCGATAGTGGAGCTGCGTGTCCTTCGCACTCGAAGTGCGTGGGCCACGAGAATGAACCGCGGGATTCCGTGTGGAAACAACCAAACACGCAGCGCGCACGTCTTCTCGTTTGGACTCCTGCGTGCTATTGTGCATACTGGCGTCGGCCTATCATCGCAAGTTGCCTGCAGCGCCGGGAATGCACGTGTAGTAACAGAAAAAATGAGCCAGCAAGTGCAGACTCTCTACCACTAGTATTTGCTACTTGCCGAGATACCAGAAGGTTTGGCCATCACGTGCCTCGGTAGCGCAGTAGGCAGCGCGTAAGTCTCATAATCTTAAGGTCGTGAGTTCGATCCTCACCCGGGGCATTTAATTTACTTCCGTTCACAGCTAAATTGACGGCTCTGGGGTTGCGAAGAAGCAAAACAGCTTGTAGTTTGTTATCCATAAGGCTTCAACAACTCAGCGTGAAAATGCTTACTTCCCGTTATTACTACTTGCAGTTCTTTTGTGAAATTTTCAAGAAAAAATGTACTAGTAATAAAACTGAATTTCGTATGATATAACATGTAAAGTCACACAGTGTATGACCTGCTATATAATGACAGGCTGCAGGTCTTTACTTGCGAAATAAGTAAATAAATATTACTACTCACAGCTTTGCTTTTCCTCCTACCCCAGTAACAACGAGGCCAAAAGCAACGGACTGTGACTTTTGCCATGCGCGCCTCGGCATGGGAGAGCGAAAAGTTGCTCGCAAACAGGGAAAGTGCGACACGGAAAGCCAGTGGAGGGGGTGTAAACCCCAAAAATAAGCGTGCGCGTCCGGTGTGGTCTAGTGGCTAGGATACCTGGCTTTCACCCAGGAGGCCCGGGTTCGATTCCCGGTACCGGAATGTAATTTTTTCGGAACAAATCACGACAAGTTTGGACCCTGCGAAATGCTGTTTCACGTCCTCCTCGCGTTATAGCTACTGGTTCATAAACGTGAGCTGAAAACAGTCGAGAGAAACGGGCACGCAATGAAATTACTACGAGCAGCGGAATAAAGGGAGAAGAGACCCTGGTCCACTGTTGGACTGCTACCATAGAAATGTTACCTGTAAATACGCAGAGCCACTCCGTCTAAGCGCTGGAAGACGGAGTGCACCGAGGCCCGTTAGCTCAGTTGGTTAGAGCGTCGTGCTAATAACGCGAAGGTCGTGGGTTCGATCCCCCCACGGGCCACTTCGATTTTACTACTTCAAAAAGGCAACGCCGATTTCCCCGGGCAAGTATGGTGACAAAGAAATCGTCACATTGTGTGGGAGCTGATAGGGGACCCGAAAGCGACTTGTCGGGACGCGCTAAAACACTTCACAGGTCACAGCACGCTGAACACACAGTTTGTCGTCCGATCACCGCTACTGCGCGACGCTGGGCGTTGTCAGTGCTTGGGCGGGTGACCGCCTGCGAACACAGGGCGCTGCCGACAGTTTCAATTCGTATTTCTCTTTTCTCGTCGGTTTCGGAGCTGCAGCGCTATTCGGTCTAGGGCACTGGCGCCACGTTTTGCCTCTCGGTATGCCAAGTCGCGCCGTGCGGCCACAGTGAAATGAAGGAGCGTGTTGTAAAATTTTCAACAAAGAAAAAAAGAAATGTGCTAGTAATAAAACTGAATTTGTCTGACAGAACATGTAAAATCACACAATGCACGATAACAGGCAGCAGGTCTTTACTTGAGGCATAAGTAATGTTGTGCCCGCCTCGCCATACCTCTCTCAGTCGTTTCGCGTGCTTGTCCTTCTGATATAGGCCGATTGGAGAGCGTCAGCTCTCGCGTCAGCCGAGCAAAGTCGAGACAAGTCGAGACTCAAGCGGAATCGACGCACACAATATAGGGTGGCCTGCAGCCAGTAAGAGGAGGAAAGAAACATTAATTTAATGACGCGTGGCAAAAGTACTCATACGCAGAAGTAAAACGCAGGCTGCGGTGGCCGGGAATCGAACCCGGATAAACTGCTTGGAAGGCAACTATGCTGACCATTACACCACCACCGCACGGTTTTCTTCCGCGCACGCCGCGCTGTGTCTGCTTCCCGCCTGTCGGCGGCGGCTGAAGGTGGTCGCAGCAGCAGGCGCATTACGGGGTAGGCGAGCGCATCCAGACAGCGTCTCTACGCACATTTCGCGTCCTTTGGCAAGAGTCGTCGCGTGCGTGCGCCGCAACACTACTTAGACGATCGCGTTCGGGCGTCATTTTTAAGCAGTGCAGCGCAGGATTCAGCGTTTGTAGCATTCTCTCGAGAGGATGCCACGGCGCTGGACGGCAGTCCCACTTTCCCTTCAGACGTCTGCCGCGGAAAGCACAAGGAAGCTGCAAACTAGCTGAGCATCGGTGGTTCAGTGGTAGAATGCTCGCCTGCCACGCGGGCGGCCCGGGTTCGATTCCCGGCCGATGCATCATTTTGTTTTTTCCCCGATAGTGGAGCTGCGTGTCCTTCGCACTCGAAGTGCGTGGGCCACGAGAATGAACCGCGGGATTCCGTGTGGAAACAACCAAACACGCAGCGCGCACGTCTTCTCGTTTGGACTCCTGCGTGCTATTGTGCATACTGGCGTCGGCCTATCATCGCAAGTTGCCTGCAGCGCCGGGAATGCACGTGTAGTAACAGAAAAAATGAGCCAGCAAGTGCAGACTCTCTACCACTAGTATTTGCTACTTGCCGAGATACCAGAAGGTTTGGCCATCACGTGCCTCGGTAGCGCAGTAGGCAGCGCGTAAGTCTCATAATCTTAAGGTCGTGAGTTCGATCCTCACCCGGGGCATTTAATTTACTTCCGTTCACAGCTAAATTGACGGCTCTGGGGTTGCGAAGGAGCAAAACAGCTTGTAGTTTGTTATCCATAAGGCTTCAACAACTCAGCGTGAAAATGCTTACTTCCCGTTATTACTACTTGCAGTTCTTTTGTGAAATTTTCAAGAAAAAATGTACTAGTAATAAAACTGAATTTCGTATGATATAACATGTAAAGTCACACAGTGTATGACCTGCTATATAATGACAGGCTGCAGGTCTTTACTTGCGAAATAAGTAAATAAATATTACTACTCACAGCTTTGCTTTTCCTCCTACCCCTGTAACAACGAGGCCAAAAGCAACGGACTGTGACTTTTGCCATGCGCGCCTCGGCATGGGAGAGCGAAAAGTTGCTCGCAAACAGGGAAAGTGCGACACGGAAAGCCAGTGGAGGGGGTGTAAACCCCAAAAATAAGCGTGCGCGTCCGGTGTGGTCTAGTGGCTAGGATACCTGGCTTTCACCCAGGAGGCCCGGGTTCGATTCCCGGTACCGGAATGTAATTTTTTCGGAACAAATCACGACAAGTTTGGACCCTGCGAAATGCTGTTTCACGTCCTCCTCGCGTTATAGCTACTGGTTCATAAACGTGAGCTGAAAACAGTCGAGAGAAACGGGCACGCAATGAAATTACTACGAGCAGCGGAATAAAGGGAGAAGAGACCCTGGTCCACTGTTGGACTGCTACCATAGAAATGTTACCTGTAAATACGCAGAGCCACTCCGTCTAAGCGCTGGAAGACGGAGTGCACCGAGGCCCGTTAGCTCAGTTGGTTAGAGCGTCGTGCTAATAACGCGAAGGTCGTGGGTTCGATCCCCCCACGGGCCACTTCGATTTTACTACTTCAAAAAGGCAACGCCGATTTCCCCGGGCAAGTATGGTGACAAAGAAATCGTCACATTGTGTGGGAGCTGATAGGGGACCCGAAAGCGACTTGTCGGGACGCGCTAAAACACTTCACAGGTCACAGCACGCTGAACACACAGTTTGTCGTCCGATCACCGCTACTGCGCGACGCTGGGCGTTGTCAGTGCTTGGGCGGGTGACCGCCTGCGAACACAGGGCGCTGCCGACAGTTTCAATTCGTATTTCTCTTTTCTCGTCGGTTTCGGAGCTGCAGCGCTATTCGGTCTAGGGCACTGGCGCCACGTTTTGCCTCTCGGTATGCCAAGTCGCGCCGTGCGGCCACAGTGAAATGAAGGAGCGTGTTGTAAAATTTTCAACAAAGAAAAAAAGAAATGTGCTAGTAATAAAACTGAATTTGTCTGACAGAACATGTAAAATCACACAATGCACGATAACAGGCAGCAGGTCTTTACTTGAGGCATAAGTAATGTTGTGCCCGCCTCGCCATACCTCTCTCAGTCGTTTCGCGTGCTTGTCCTTCTGATATAGGCCGATTGGAGAGCGTCAGCTCTCGCGTCAGCCGAGCAAAGTCGAGACAAGTCGAGACTCAAGCGGAATCGACGCACACAATATAGGGTGGCCTGCAGCCAGTAAGAGGAGGAAAGAAACATTAATTTAATGACGCGTGGCAAAAGTACTCATACGCAGAAGTAAAACGCAGGCTGCGGTGGCCGGGAATCGAACCCGGATCAACTGCTTGGAAGGCAACTATGCTGACCATTACACCACCACCGCACGCTTTTCTTCCGCGCACGCCGCGCTGTGTCTGCTTCCCGCCTGTCGGCGGCGGCTGAAGGTGGTCGCAGCAGCAGGCGCATTACGGGGTAGGCGAGCGCATCCAGACAGCGTCTCTACGCACATTTCGCGTCCTTTGGCAAGAGTCGTCGCGTGCGTGCGCCGCAACACTACTTAGACGATCGCGTTCGGGCGTCATTTTTAAGCAGTGCAGCGCAGGATTCAGCGTTTGTAGCATTCTCTCGAGAGGATGCCACGGCGCTGGACGGCAGTCCCACTTTCCCTTCAGACGTCTGCCGCGGAAAGCACAAGGAAGCTGCAAACTAGCTGAGCATCGGTGGTTCAGTGGTAGAATGCTCGCCTGCCACGCGGGCGGCCCGGGTTCGATTCCCGGCCGATGCATCATTTTGTTTTTTCCCCGATAGTGGAGCTGCGTGTCCTTCGCACTCGAAGTGCGTGGGCCACGAGAATGAACCGCGGGATTCCGTGTGGAAACAACCAAACACGCAGCGCGCACGTCTTCTCGTTTGGACTCCTGCGTGCTATTGTGCATACTGGCGTCGGCCTATCATCGCAAGTTGCCTGCAGCGCCGGGAATGCACGTGTAGTAACAGAAAAAATGAGCCAGCAAGTGCAGACTCTCTACCACTAGTATTTGCTACTTGCCGAGATACCAGAAGGTTTGGCCATCACGTGCCTCGGTAGCGCAGTAGGCAGCGCGTAAGTCTCATAATCTTAAGGTCGTGAGTTCGATCCTCACCCGGGGCATTTAATTTACTTCCGTTCACAGCTAAATTGACGGCTCTGGGGTTGCGAAGAAGCAAAACAGCTTGTAGTTTGTTATCCATAAGGCTTCAACAACTCAGCGTGAAAATGCTTACTTCCCGTTATTACTACTTGCAGTTCTTTTGTGAAATTTTCAAGAAAAAATGTACTAGTAATAAAACTGAATTTCGTATGATATAACATGTAAAGTCACACAGTGTATGACCTGCTATATAATGACAGGCTGCAGGTCTTTACTTGCGAAATAAGTAAATAAATATTACTACTCACAGCTTTGCTTTTCCTCCTACCCCAGTAACAACGAGGCCAAAAGCAACGGACTGTGACTTTTGCCATGCGCGCCTCGGCATGGGAGAGCGAAAAGTTGCTCGCAAACAGGGAAAGTGCGACACGGAAAGCCAGTGGAGGGGGTGTAAACCCCAAAAATAAGCGTGCGCGTCCGGTGTGGTCTAGTGGCTAGGATACCTGGCTTTCACCCAGGAGGCCCGGGTTCGATTCCCGGTACCGGAATGTAATTTTTTCGGAACAAATCACGACAAGTTTGGACCCTGCGAAATGCTGTTTCACGTCCTCCTCGCGTTATAGCTACTGGTTCATAAACGTGAGCTGAAAACAGTCGAGAGAAACGGGCACGCAATGAAATTACTACGAGCAGCGGAATAAAGGGAGAAGAGACCCTGGTCCACTGTTGGACTGCTACCATAGAAATGTTACCTGTAAATACGCAGAGCCACTCCGTCTAAGCGCTGGAAGACGGAGTGCACCGAGGCCCGTTAGCTCAGTTGGTTAGAGCGTCGTGCTAATAACGCGAAGGTCGTGGGTTCGATCCCCCCACGGGCCACTTCGATTTTACTACTTCAAAAAGGCAACGCCGATTTCCCCGGGCAAGTATGGTGACAAAGAAATCGTCACATTGTGTGGGAGCTGATAGGGGACCCGAAAGCGACTTGTCGGGACGCGCTAAAACACTTCACAGGTCACAGCACGCTGAACACACAGTTTGTCGTCCGATCACCGCTACTGCGCGACGCTGGGCGTTGTCAGTGCTTGGGCGGGTGACCGCCTGCGAACACAGGGCGCTGCCGACAGTTTCAATTCGTATTTCTCTTTTCTCGTCGGTTTCGGAGCTGCAGCGCTATTCGGTCTAGGGCACTGGCGCCACGTTTTGCCTCTCGGTATGCCAAGTCGCGCCGTGCGGCCACAGTGAAATGAAGGAGCGTGTTGTAAAATTTTCAACAAAGAAAAAAAGAAATGTGCTAGTAATAAAACTGAATTTGTCTGACAGAACATGTAAAATCACACAATGCACGATAACAGGCAGCAGGTCTTTACTTGAGGCATAAGTAATGTTGTGCCCGCCTCGCCATACCTCTCTCAGTCGTTTCGCGTGCTTGTCCTTCTGATATAGGCCGATTGGAGAGCGTCAGCTCTCGCGTCAGCCGAGCAAAGTCGAGACAAGTCGAGACTCAAGCGGAATCGACGCACACAATATAGGGTGGCCTGCAGCCAGTAAGAGGAGGAAAGAAACATTAATTTAATGACGCGTGGCAAAAGTACTCATACGCAGAAGTAAAACGCAGGCTGCGGTGGCCGGGAATCGAACCCGGATAAACTGCTTGGAAGGCAACTATGCTGACCATTACACCACCACCGCACGGTTTTCTTCCGCGCACGCCGCGCTGTGTCTGCTTCCCGCCTGTCGGCGGCGGCTGAAGGTGGTCGCAGCAGCAGGCGCATTACGGGGTAGGCGAGCGCATCCAGACAGCGTCTCTACGCACATTTCGCGTCCTTTGGCAAGAGTCGTCGCGTGCGTGCGCCGCAACACTACTTAGACGATCGCGTTCGGGCGTCATTTTTAAGCAGTGCAGCGCAGGATTCAGCGTTTGTAGCATTCTCTCGAGAGGATGCCACGGCGCTGGACGGCAGTCCCACTTTCCCTTCAGACGTCTGCCGCGGAAAGCACAAGGAAGCTGCAAACTAGCTGAGCATCGGTGGTTCAGTGGTAGAATGCTCGCCTGCCACGCGGGCGGCCCGGGTTCGATTCCCGGCCGATGCATCATTTTGTTTTTTCCCCGATAGTGGAGCTGCGTGTCCTTCGCACTCGAAGTGCGTGGGCCACGAGAATGAACCGCGGGATTCCGTGTGGAAACAACCAAACACGCAGCGCGCACGTCTTCTCGTTTGGACTCCTGCGTGCTATTGTGCATACTGGCGTCGGCCTATCATCGCAAGTTGCCTGCAGCGCCGGGAATGCACGTGTAGTAACAGAAAAAATGAGCCAGCAAGTGCAGACTCTCTACCACTAGTATTTGCTACTTGCCGAGATACCAGAAGGTTTGGCCATCACGTGCCTCGGTAGCGCAGTAGGCAGCGCGTAAGTCTCATAATCTTAAGGTCGTGAGTTCGATCCTCACCCGGGGCATTTAATTTACTTCCGTTCACAGCTAAATTGACGGCTCTGGGGTTGCGAAGGAGCAAAACAGCTTGTAGTTTGTTATCCATAAGGCTTCAACAACTCAGCGTGAAAATGCTTACTTCCCGTTATTACTACTTGCAGTTCTTTTGTGAAATTTTCAAGAAAAAATGTACTAGTAATAAAACTGAATTTCGTATGATATAACATGTAAAGTCACACAGTGTATGACCTGCTATATAATGACAGGCTGCAGGTCTTTACTTGCGAAATAAGTAAATAAATATTACTACTCACAGCTTTGCTTTTCCTCCTACCCCTGTAACAACGAGGCCAAAAGCAACGGACTGTGACTTTTGCCATGCGCGCCTCGGCATGGGAGAGCGAAAAGTTGCTCGCAAACAGGGAAAGTGCGACACGGAAAGCCAGTGGAGGGGGTGTAAACCCCAAAAATAAGCGTGCGCGTCCGGTGTGGTCTAGTGGCTAGGATACCTGGCTTTCACCCAGGAGGCCCGGGTTCGATTCCCGGTACCGGAATGTAATTTTTTCGGAACAAATCACGACAAGTTTGGACCCTGCGAAATGCTGTTTCACGTCCTCCTCGCGTTATAGCTACTGGTTCATAAACGTGAGCTGAAAACAGTCGAGAGAAACGGGCACGCAATGAAATTACTACGAGCAGCGGAATAAAGGGAGAAGAGACCCTGGTCCACTGTTGGACTGCTACCATAGAAATGTTACCTGTAAATACGCAGAGCCACTCCGTCTAAGCGCTGGAAGACGGAGTGCACCGAGGCCCGTTAGCTCAGTTGGTTAGAGCGTCGTGCTAATAACGCGAAGGTCGTGGGTTCGATCCCCCCACGGGCCACTTCGATTTTACTACTTCAAAAAGGCAACGCCGATTTCCCCGGGCAAGTATGGTGACAAAGAAATCGTCACATTGTGTGGGAGCTGATAGGGGACCCGAAAGCGACTTGTCGGGACGCGCTAAAACACTTCACAGGTCACAGCACGCTGAACACACAGTTTGTCGTCCGATCACCGCTACTGCGCGACGCTGGGCGTTGTCAGTGCTTGGGCGGGTGACCGCCTGCGAACACAGGGCGCTGCCGACAGTTTCAATTCGTATTTCTCTTTTCTCGTCGGTTTCGGAGCTGCAGCGCTATTCGGTCTAGGGCACTGGCGCCACGTTTTGCCTCTCGGTATGCCAAGTCGCGCCGTGCGGCCACAGTGAAATGAAGGAGCGTGTTGTAAAATTTTCAACAAAGAAAAAAAGAAATGTGCTAGTAATAAAACTGAATTTGTCTGACAGAACATGTAAAATCACACAATGCACGATAACAGGCAGCAGGTCTTTACTTGAGGCATAAGTAATGTTGTGCCCGCCTCGCCATACCTCTCTCAGTCGTTTCGCGTGCTTGTCCTTCTGATATAGGCCGATTGGAGAGCGTCAGCTCTCGCGTCAGCCGAGCAAAGTCGAGACAAGTCGAGACTCAAGCGGAATCGACGCACACAATATAGGGTGGCCTGCAGCCAGTAAGAGGAGGAAAGAAACATTAATTTAATGACGCGTGGCAAAAGTACTCATACGCAGAAGTAAAACGCAGGCTGCGGTGGCCGGGAATCGAACCCGGATAAACTGCTTGGAAGGCAACTATGCTGACCATTACACCACCACCGCACGGTTTTCTTCCGCGCACGCCGCGCTGTGTCTGCTTCCCGCCTGTCGGCGGCGGCTGAAGGTGGTCGCAGCAGCAGGCGCATTACGGGGTAGGCGAGCGCATCCAGACAGCGTCTCTACGCACATTTCGCGTCCTTTGGCAAGAGTCGTCGCGTGCGTGCGCCGCAACACTACTTAGACGATCGCGTTCGGGCGTCATTTTTAAGCAGTGCAGCGCAGGATTCAGCGTTTGTAGCATTCTCTCGAGAGGATGCCACGGCGCTGGACGGCAGTCCCACTTTCCCTTCAGACGTCTGCCGCGGAAAGCACAAGGAAGCTGCAAACTAGCTGAGCATCGGTGGTTCAGTGGTAGAATGCTCGCCTGCCACGCGGGCGGCCCGGGTTCGATTCCCGGCCGATGCATCATTTTGTTTTTTCCCCGATAGTGGAGCTGCGTGTCCTTCGCACTCGAAGTGCGTGGGCCACGAGAATGAACCGCGGGATTCCGTGTGGAAACAACCAAACACGCAGCGCGCACGTCTTCTCGTTTGGACTCCTGCGTGCTATTGTGCATACTGGCGTCGGCCTATCATCGCAAGTTGCCTGCAGCGCCGGGAATGCACGTGTAGTAACAGAAAAAATGAGCCAGCAAGTGCAGACTCTCTACCACTAGTATTTGCTACTTGCCGAGATACCAGAAGGTTTGGCCATCACGTGCCTCGGTAGCGCAGTAGGCAGCGCGTAAGTCTCATAATCTTAAGGTCGTGAGTTCGATCCTCACCCGGGGCATTTAATTTACTTCCGTTCACAGCTAAATTGACGGCTCTGGGGTTGCGAAGGAGCAAAACAGCTTGTAGTTTGTTATCCATAAGGCTTCAACAACTCAGCGTGAAAATGCTTACTTCCCGTTATTACTACTTGCAGTTCTTTTGTGAAATTTTCAAGAAAAAATGTACTAGTAATAAAACTGAATTTCGTATGATATAACATGTAAAGTCACACAGTGTATGACCTGCTATATAATGACAGGCTGCAGGTCTTTACTTGCGAAATAAGTAAATAAATATTACTACTCACAGCTTTGCTTTTCCTCCTACCCCTGTAACAACGAGGCCAAAAGCAACGGACTGTGACTTTTGCCATGCGCGCCTCGGCATGGGAGAGCGAAAAGTTGCTCGCAAACAGGGAAAGTGCGACACGGAAAGCCAGTGGAGGGGGTGTAAACCCCAAAAATAAGCGTGCGCGTCCGGTGTGGTCTAGTGGCTAGGATACCTGGCTTTCACCCAGGAGGCCCGGGTTCGATTCCCGGTACCGGAATGTAATTTTTTCGGAACAAATCACGACAAGTTTGGACCCTGCGAAATGCTGTTTCACGTCCTCCTCGCGTTATAGCTACTGGTTCATAAACGTGAGCTGAAAACAGTCGAGAGAAACGGGCACGCAATGAAATTACTACGAGCAGCGGAATAAAGGGAGAAGAGACCCTGGTCCACTGTTGGACTGCTACCATAGAAATGTTACCTGTAAATACGCAGAGCCACTCCGTCTAAGCGCTGGAAGACGGAGTGCACCGAGGCCCGTTAGCTCAGTTGGTTAGAGCGTCGTGCTAATAACGCGAAGGTCGTGGGTTCGATCCCCCCACGGGCCACTTCGATTTTACTACTTCAAAAAGGCAACGCCGATTTCCCCGGGCAAGTATGGTGACAAAGAAATCGTCACATTGTGTGGGAGCTGATAGGGGACCCGAAAGCGACTTGTCGGGACGCGCTAAAACACTTCACAGGTCACAGCACGCTGAACACACAGTTTGTCGTCCGATCACCGCTACTGCGCGACGCTGGGCGTTGTCAGTGCTTGGGCGGGTGACCGCCTGCGAACACAGGGCGCTGCCGACAGTTTCAATTCGTATTTCTCTTTTCTCGTCGGTTTCGGAGCTGCAGCGCTATTCGGTCTAGGGCACTGGCGCCACGTTTTGCCTCTCGGTATGCCAAGTCGCGCCGTGCGGCCACAGTGAAATGAAGGAGCGTGTTGTAAAATTTTCAACAAAGAAAAAAATAAATGTGCTAGTAATAAAACTGAATTTGTCTGACAGAACATGTAAAATCACACAATGCACGATAACAGGCAGCAGGTCTTTACTTGAGGCATAAGTAATGTTGTGCCCGCCTCGCCATACCTCTCTCAGTCGTTTCGCGTGCTTGTCCTTCTGATATAGGCCGATTGGAGAGCGTCAGCTCTCGCGTCAGCCGAGCAAAGTCGAGACAAGTCGAGACTCAAGCGGAATCGACGCACACAATATAGGGTGGCCTGCAGCCAGTAAGAGGAGGAAAGAAACATTAATTTAATGACGCGTGGCAAAAGTACTCATACGCAGAAGTAAAACGCAGGCTGCGGTGGCCGGGAATCGAACCCGGATAAACTGCTTGGAAGGCAACTATGCTGACCATTACACCACCACCGCACGGTTTTCTTCCGCGCACGCCGCGCTGTGTCTGCTTCCCGCCTGTCGGCGGCGGCTGAAGGTGGTCGCAGCAGCAGGCGCATTACGGGGTAGGCGAGCGCATCCAGACAGCGTCTCTACGCACATTTCGCGTCCTTTGGCAAGAGTCGTCGCGTGCGTGCGCCGCAACACTACTTAGACGATCGCGTTCGGGCGTCATTTTTAAGCAGTGCAGCGCAGGATTCAGCGTTTGTAGCATTCTCTCGAGAGGATGCCACGGCGCTGGACGGCAGTCCCACTTTCCCTTCAGACGTCTGCCGCGGAAAGCACAAGGAAGCTGCAAACTAGCTGAGCATCGGTGGTTCAGTGGTAGAATGCTCGCCTGCCACGCGGGCGGCCCGGGTTCGATTCCCGGCCGATGCATCATTTTGTTTTTTCCCCGATAGTGGAGCTGCGTGTCCTTCGCACTCGAAGTGCGTGGGCCACGAGAATGAACCGCGGGATTCCGTGTGGAAACAACCAAACACGCAGCGCGCACGTCTTCTCGTTTGGACTCCTGCGTGCTATTGTGCATACTGGCGTCGGCCTATCATCGCAAGTTGCCTGCAGCGCCGGGAATGCACGTGTAGTAACAGAAAAAATGAGCCAGCAAGTGCAGACTCTCTACCACTAGTATTTGCTACTTGCCGAGATACCAGAAGGTTTGGCCATCACGTGCCTCGGTAGCGCAGTAGGCAGCGCGTAAGTCTCATAATCTTAAGGTCGTGAGTTCGATCCTCACCCGGGGCATTTAATTTACTTCCGTTCACAGCTAAATTGACGGCTCTGGGGTTGCGAAGGAGCAAAACAGCTTGTAGTTTGTTATCCATAAGGCTTCAACAACTCAGCGTGAAAATGCTTACTTCCCGTTATTACTACTTGCAGTTCTTTTGTGAAATTTTCAAGAAAAAATGTACTAGTAATAAAACTGAATTTCGTATGATATAACATGTAAAGTCACACAGTGTATGACCTGCTATATAATGACAGGCTGCAGGTCTTTACTTGCGAAATAAGTAAATAAATATTACTACTCACAGCTTTGCTTTTCCTCCTACCCCTGTAACAACGAGGCCAAAAGCAACGGACTGTGACTTTTGCCATGCGCGCCTCGGCATGGGAGAGCGAAAAGATGCTCGCAAACAGGGAAAGTGCGACACGGAAAGCCAGTGGAGGGGGTGTAAACCCCAAAAATAAGCGTGCGCGTCCGGTGTGGTCTAGTGGCTAGGATACCTGGCTTTCACCCAGGAGGCCCGGGTTCGATTCCCGGTACCGGAATGTAATTTTTTCGGAACAAATCACGACAAGTTTGGACCCTGCGAAATGCTGTTTCACGTCCTCCTCGCGTTATAGCTACTGGTTCATAAACGTGAGCTGAAAACAGTCGAGAGAAACGGGCACGCAATGAAATTACTACGAGCAGCGGAATAAAGGGAGAAGAGACCCTGGTCCACTGTTGGACTGCTACCATAGAAATGTTACCTGTAAATACGCAGAGCCACTCCGTCTAAGCGCTGGAAGACGGAGTGCACCGAGGCCCGTTAGCTCAGTTGGTTAGAGCGTCGTGCTAATAACGCGAAGGTCGTGGGTTCGATCCCCCCACGGGCCACTTCGATTTTACTACTTCAAAAAGGCAACGCCGATTTCCCCGGGCAAGTATGGTGACAAAGAAATCGTCACATTGTGTGGGAGCTGATAGGGGACCCGAAAGCGACTTGTCGGGACGCGCTAAAACACTTCACAGGTCACAGCACGCTGAACACACAGTTTGTCGTCCGATCACCGCTACTGCGCGACGCTGGGCGTTGTCAGTGCTTGGGCGGGTGACCGCCTGCGAACACAGGGCGCTGCCGACAGTTTCAATTCGTATTTCTCTTTTCTCGTCGGTTTCGGAGCTGCAGCGCTATTCGGTCTAGGGCACTGGCGCCACGTTTTGCCTCTCGGTATGCCAAGTCGCGCCGTGCGGCCACAGTGAAATGAAGGAGCGTGTTGTAAAATTTTCAACAAAGAAAAAAAGAAATGTGCTAGTAATAAAACTGAATTTGTCTGACAGAACATGTAAAATCACACAATGCACGATAACAGGCAGCAGGTCTTTACTTGAGGCATAAGTAATGTTGTGCCCGCCTCGCCATACCTCTCTCAGTCGTTTCGCGTGCTTGTCCTTCTGATATAGGCCGATTGGAGAGCGTCAGCTCTCGCGTCAGCCGAGCAAAGTCGAGACAAGTCGAGACTCAAGCGGAATCGACGCACACAATATAGGGTGGCCTGCAGCCAGTAAGAGGAGGAAAGAAACATTAATTTAATGACGCGTGGCAAAAGTACTCATACGCAGAAGTAAAACGCAGGCTGCGGTGGCCGGGAATCGAACCCGGATCAACTGCTTGGAAGGCAACTATGCTGACCATTACACCACCACCGCACGCTTTTCTTCCGCGCACGCCGCGCTGTGTCTGCTTCCCGCCTGTCGGCGGCGGCTGAAGGTGGTCGCAGCAGCAGGCGCATTACGGGGTAGGCGAGCGCATCCAGACAGCGTCTCTACGCACATTTCGCGTCCTTTGGCAAGAGTCGTCGCGTGCGTGCGCCGCAACACTACTTAGACGATCGCGTTCGGGCGTCATTTTTAAGCAGTGCAGCGCAGGATTCAGCGTTTGTAGCATTCTCTCGAGAGGATGCCACGGCGCTGGACGGCAGTCCCACTTTCCCTTCAGACGTCTGCCGCGGAAAGCACAAGGAAGCTGCAAACTAGCTGAGCATCGGTGGTTCAGTGGTAGAATGCTCGCCTGCCACGCGGGCGGCCCGGGTTCGATTCCCGGCCGATGCATCATTTTGTTTTTTCCCCGATAGTGGAGCTGCGTGTCCTTCGCACTCGAAGTGCGTGGGCCACGAGAATGAACCGCGGGATTCCGTGTGGAAACAACCAAACACGCAGCGCGCACGTCTTCTCGTTTGGACTCCTGCGTGCTATTGTGCATACTGGCGTCGGCCTATCATCGCAAGTTGCCTGCAGCGCCGGGAATGCACGTGTAGTAACAGAAAAAATGAGCCAGCAAGTGCAGACTCTCTACCACTAGTATTTGCTACTTGCCGAGATACCAGAAGGTTTGGCCATCACGTGCCTCGGTAGCGCAGTAGGCAGCGCGTAAGTCTCATAATCTTAAGGTCGTGAGTTCGATCCTCACCCGGGGCATTTAATTTACTTCCGTTCACAGCTAAATTGACGGCTCTGGGGTTGCGAAGGAGCAAAACAGCTTGTAGTTTGTTATCCATAAGACTTCAACAACTCAGCGTGAAAATGCTTACTTCCCGTTATTACTACTTGCAGTTCTTTTGTGAAATTTTCAAGAAAAAATGTACTAGTAATAAAACTGAATTTCGTATGATATAACATGTAAAGTCACACAGTGTATGACCTGCTATATAATGACAGGCTGCAGGTCTTTACTTGCGAAATAAGTAAATAAATATTACTACTCACAGCTTTGCTTTTCCTCCTACCCCTGTAACAACGAGGCCAAAAGCAACGGACTGTGACTTTTGCCATGCGCGCCTCGGCATGGGAGAGCGAAAAGTTGCTCGCAAACAGGGAAAGTGCGACACGGAAAGCCAGTGGAGGGGGTGTAAACCCCAAAAATAAGCGTGCGCGTCCGGTGTGGTCTAGTGGCTAGGATACCTGGCTTTCACCCAGGAGGCCCGGGTTCGATTCCCGGTACCGGAATGTAATTTTTTCGGAACAAATCACGACAAGTTTGGACCCTGCGAAATGCTGTTTCACGTCCTCCTCGCGTTATAGCTACTGGTTCATAAACGTGAGCTGAAAACAGTCGAGAGAAACGGGCACGCAATGAAATTACTACGAGCAGCGGAATAAAGGGAGAAGAGACCCTGGTCCACTGTTGGACTGCTACCATAGAAATGTTACCTGTAAATACGCAGAGCCACTCCGTCTAAGCGCTGGAAGACGGAGTGCACCGAGGCCCGTTAGCTCAGTTGGTTAGAGCGTCGTGCTAATAACGCGAAGGTCGTGGGTTCGATCCCCCCACGGGCCACTTCGATTTTACTACTTCAAAAAGGCAACGCCGATTTCCCCGGGCAAGTATGGTGACAAAGAAATCGTCACATTGTGTGGGAGCTGATAGGGGACCCGAAAGCGACTTGTCGGGACGCGCTAAAACACTTCACAGGTCACAGCACGCTGAACACACAGTTTGTCGTCCGATCACCGCTACTGCGCGACGCTGGGCGTTGTCAGTGCTTGGGCGGGTGACCGCCTGCGAACACAGGGCGCTGCCGACAGTTTCAATTCGTATTTCTCTTTTCTCGTCGGTTTCGGAGCTGCAGCGCTATTCGGTCTAGGGCACTGGCGCCACGTTTTGCCTCTCGGTATGCCAAGTCGCGCCGTGCGGCCACAGTGAAATGAAGGAGCGTGTTGTAAAATTTTCAACAAAGAAAAAAAGAAATGTGCTAGTAATAAAACTGAATTTGTCTGACAGAACATGTAAAATCACACAATGCACGATAACAGGCAGCAGGTCTTTACTTGAGGCATAAGTAATGTTGTGCCCGCCTCGCCATACCTCTCTCAGTCGTTTCGCGTGCTTGTCCTTCTGATATAGGCCGATTGGAGAGCGTCAGCTCTCGCGTCAGCCGAGCAAAGTCGAGACAAGTCGAGACTCAAGCGGAATCGACGCACACAATATAGGGTGGCCTGCAGCCAGTAAGAGGAGGAAAGAAACATTAATTTAATGACGCGTGGCAAAAGTACTCATACGCAGAAGTAAAACGCAGGCTGCGGTGGCCGGGAATCGAACCCGGATCAACTGCTTGGAAGGCAACTATGCTGACCATTACACCACCACCGCACGCTTTTCTTCCGCGCACGCCGCGCTGTGTCTGCTTCCCGCCTGTCGGCGGCGGCTGAAGGTGGTCGCAGCAGCAGGCGCATTACGGGGTAGGCGAGCGCATCCAGACAGCGTCTCTACGCACATTTCGCGTCCTTTGGCAAGAGTCGTCGCGTGCGTGCGCCGCAACACTACTTAGACGATCGCGTTCGGGCGTCATTTTTAAGCAGTGCAGCGCAGGATTCAGCGTTTGTAGCATTCTCTCGAGAGGATGCCACGGCGCTGGACGGCAGTCCCACTTTCCCTTCAGACGTCTGCCGCGGAAAGCACAAGGAAGCTGCAAACTAGCTGAGCATCGGTGGTTCAGTGGTAGAATGCTCGCCTGCCACGCGGGCGGCCCGGGTTCGATTCCCGGCCGATGCATCATTTTGTTTTTTCCCCGATAGTGGAGCTGCGTGTCCTTCGCACTCGAAGTGCGTGGGCCACGAGAATGAACCGCGGGATTCCGTGTGGAAACAACCAAACACGCAGCGCGCACGTCTTCTCGTTTGGACTCCTGCGTGCTATTGTGCATACTGGCGTCGGCCTATCATCGCAAGTTGCCTGCAGCGCCGGGAATGCACGTGTAGTAACAGAAAAAATGAGCCAGCAAGTGCAGACTCTCTACCACTAGTATTTGCTACTTGCCGAGATACCAGAAGGTTTGGCCATCACGTGCCTCGGTAGCGCAGTAGGCAGCGCGTAAGTCTCATAATCTTAAGGTCGTGAGTTCGATCCTCACCCGGGGCATTTAATTTACTTCCGTTCACAGCTAAATTGACGGCTCTGGGGTTGCGAAGGAGCAAAACAGCTTGTAGTTTGTTATCCATAAGGCTTCAACAACTCAGCGTGAAAATGCTTACTTCCCGTTATTACTACTTGCAGTTCTTTTGTGAAATTTTCAAGAAAAAATGTACTAGTAATAAAACTGAATTTCGTATGATATAACATGTAAAGTCACACAGTGTATGACCTGCTATATAATGACAGGCTGCAGGTCTTTACTTGCGAAATAAGTAAATAAATATTACTACTCACAGCTTTGCTTTTCCTCCTACCCCTGTAACAACGAGGCCAAAAGCAACGGACTGTGACTTTTGCCATGCGCGCCTCGGCATGGGAGAGCGAAAAGATGCTCGCAAACAGGGAAAGTGCGACACGGAAAGCCAGTGGAGGGGGTGTAAACCCCAAAAATAAGCGTGCGCGTCCGGTGTGGTCTAGTGGCTAGGATACCTGGCTTTCACCCAGGAGGCCCGGGTTCGATTCCCGGTACCGGAATGTAATTTTTTCGGAACAAATCACGACAAGTTTGGACCCTGCGAAATGCTGTTTCACGTCCTCCTCGCGTTATAGCTACTGGTTCATAAACGTGAGCTGAAAACAGTCGAGAGAAACGGGCACGCAATGAAATTACTACGAGCAGCGGAATAAAGGGAGAAGAGACCCTGGTCCACTGTTGGACTGCTACCATAGAAATGTTACCTGTAAATACGCAGAGCCACTCCGTCTAAGCGCTGGAAGACGGAGTGCACCGAGGCCCGTTAGCTCAGTTGGTTAGAGCGTCGTGCTAATAACGCGAAGGTCGTGGGTTCGATCCCCCCACGGGCCACTTCGATTTTACTACTTCAAAAAGGCAACGCCGATTTCCCCGGGCAAGTATGGTGACAAAGAAATCGTCACATTGTGTGGGAGCTGATAGGGGACCCGAAAGCGACTTGTCGGGACGCGCTAAAACACTTCACAGGTCACAGCACGCTGAACACACAGTTTGTCGTCCGATCACCGCTACTGCGCGACGCTGGGCGTTGTCAGTGCTTGGGCGGGTGACCGCCTGCGAACACAGGGCGCTGCCGACAGTTTCAATTCGTATTTCTCTTTTCTCGTCGGTTTCGGAGCTGCAGCGCTATTCGGTCTAGGGCACTGGCGCCACGTTTTGCCTCTCGGTATGCCAAGTCGCGCCGTGCGGCCACAGTGAAATGAAGGAGCGTGTTGTAAAATTTTCAACAAAGAAAAAAAGAAATGTGCTAGTAATAAAACTGAATTTGTCTGACAGAACATGTAAAATCACACAATGCACGATAACAGGCAGCAGGTCTTTACTTGAGGCATAAGTAATGTTGTGCCCGCCTCGCCATACCTCTCTCAGTCGTTTCGCGTGCTTGTCCTTCTGATATAGGCCGATTGGAGAGCGTCAGCTCTCGCGTCAGCCGAGCAAAGTCGAGACAAGTCGAGACTCAAGCGGAATCGACGCACACAATATAGGGTGGCCTGCAGCCAGTAAGAGGAGGAAAGAAACATTAATTTAATGACGCGTGGCAAAAGTACTCATACGCAGAAGTAAAACGCAGGCTGCGGTGGCCGGGAATCGAACCCGGATCAACTGCTTGGAAGGCAACTATGCTGACCATTACACCACCACCGCACGCTTTTCTTCCGCGCACGCCGCGCTGTGTCTGCTTCCCGCCTGTCGGCGGCGGCTGAAGGTGGTCGCAGCAGCAGGCGCATTACGGGGTAGGCGAGCGCATCCAGACAGCGTCTCTACGCACATTTCGCGTCCTTTGGCAAGAGTCGTCGCGTGCGTGCGCCGCAACACTACTTAGACGATCGCGTTCGGGCGTCATTTTTAAGCAGTGCAGCGCAGGATTCAGCGTTTGTAGCATTCTCTCGAGAGGATGCCACGGCGCTGGACGGCAGTCCCACTTTCCCTTCAGACGTCTGCCGCGGAAAGCACAAGGAAGCTGCAAACTAGCTGAGCATCGGTGGTTCAGTGGTAGAATGCTCGCCTGCCACGCGGGCGGCCCGGGTTCGATTCCCGGCCGATGCATCATTTTGTTTTTTCCCCGATAGTGGAGCTGCGTGTCCTTCGCACTCGAAGTGCGTGGGCCACGAGAATGAACCGCGGGATTCCGTGTGGAAACAACCAAACACGCAGCGCGCACGTCTTCTCGTTTGGACTCCTGCGTGCTATTGTGCATACTGGCGTCGGCCTATCATCGCAAGTTGCCTGCAGCGCCGGGAATGCACGTGTAGTAACAGAAAAAATGAGCCAGCAAGTGCAGACTCTCTACCACTAGTATTTGCTACTTGCCGAGATACCAGAAGGTTTGGCCATCACGTGCCTCGGTAGCGCAGTAGGCAGCGCGTAAGTCTCATAATCTTAAGGTCGTGAGTTCGATCCTCACCCGGGGCATTTAATTTACTTCCGTTCACAGCTAAATTGACGGCTCTGGGGTTGCGAAGGAGCAAAACAGCTTGTAGTTTGTTATCCATAAGACTTCAACAACTCAGCGTGAAAATGCTTACTTCCCGTTATTACTACTTGCAGTTCTTTTGTGAAATTTTCAAGAAAAAATGTACTAGTAATAAAACTGAATTTCGTATGATATAACATGTAAAGTCACACAGTGTATGACCTGCTATATAATGACAGGCTGCAGGTCTTTACTTGCGAAATAAGTAAATAAATATTACTACTCACAGCTTTGCTTTTCCTCCTACCCCTGTAACAACGAGGCCAAAAGCAACGGACTGTGACTTTTGCCATGCGCGCCTCGGCATGGGAGAGCGAAAAGTTGCTCGCAAACAGGGAAAGTGCGACACGGAAAGCCAGTGGAGGGGGTGTAAACCCCAAAAATAAGCGTGCGCGTCCGGTGTGGTCTAGTGGCTAGGATACCTGGCTTTCACCCAGGAGGCCCGGGTTCGATTCCCGGTACCGGAATGTAATTTTTTCGGAACAAATCACGACAAGTTTGGACCCTGCGAAATGCTGTTTCACGTCCTCCTCGCGTTATAGCTACTGGTTCATAAACGTGAGCTGAAAACAGTCGAGAGAAACGGGCACGCAATGAAATTACTACGAGCAGCGGAATAAAGGGAGAAGAGACCCTGGTCCACTGTTGGACTGCTACCATAGAAATGTTACCTGTAAATACGCAGAGCCACTCCGTCTAAGCGCTGGAAGACGGAGTGCACCGAGGCCCGTTAGCTCAGTTGGTTAGAGCGTCGTGCTAATAACGCGAAGGTCGTGGGTTCGATCCCCCCACGGGCCACTTCGATTTTACTACTTCAAAAAGGCAACGCCGATTTCCCCGGGCAAGTATGGTGACAAAGAAATCGTCACATTGTGTGGGAGCTGATAGGGGACCCGAAAGCGACTTGTCGGGACGCGCTAAAACACTTCACAGGTCACAGCACGCTGAACACACAGTTTGTCGTCCGATCACCGCTACTGCGCGACGCTGGGCGTTGTCAGTGCTTGGGCGGGTGACCGCCTGCGAACACAGGGCGCTGCCGACAGTTTCAATTCGTATTTCTCTTTTCTCGTCGGTTTCGGAGCTGCAGCGCTATTCGGTCTAGGGCACTGGCGCCACGTTTTGCCTCTCGGTATGCCAAGTCGCGCCGTGCGGCCACAGTGAAATGAAGGAGCGTGTTGTAAAATTTTCAACAAAGAAAAAAAGAAATGTGCTAGTAATAAAACTGAATTTGTCTGACAGAACATGTAAAATCACACAATGCACGATAACAGGCAGCAGGTCTTTACTTGAGGCATAAGTAATGTTGTGCCCGCCTCGCCATACCTCTCTCAGTCGTTTCGCGTGCTTGTCCTTCTGATATAGGCCGATTGGAGAGCGTCAGCTCTCGCGTCAGCCGAGCAAAGTCGAGACAAGTCGAGACTCAAGCGGAATCGACGCACACAATATAGGGTGGCCTGCAGCCAGTAAGAGGAGGAAAGAAACATTAATTTAATGACGCGTGGCAAAAGTACTCATACGCAGAAGTAAAACGCAGGCTGCGGTGGCCGGGAATCGAACCCGGATCAACTGCTTGGAAGGCAACTATGCTGACCATTACACCACCACCGCACGCTTTTCTTCCGCGCACGCCGCGCTGTGTCTGCTTCCCGCCTGTCGGCGGCGGCTGAAGGTGGTCGCAGCAGCAGGCGCATTACGGGGTAGGCGAGCGCATCCAGACAGCGTCTCTACGCACATTTCGCGTCCTTTGGCAAGAGTCGTCGCGTGCGTGCGCCGCAACACTACTTAGACGATCGCGTTCGGGCGTCATTTTTAAGCAGTGCAGCGCAGGATTCAGCGTTTGTAGCATTCTCTCGAGAGGATGCCACGGCGCTGGACGGCAGTCCCACTTTCCCTTCAGACGTCTGCCGCGGAAAGCACAAGGAAGCTGCAAACTAGCTGAGCATCGGTGGTTCAGTGGTAGAATGCTCGCCTGCCACGCGGGCGGCCCGGGTTCGATTCCCGGCCGATGCATCATTTTGTTTTTTCCCCGATAGTGGAGCTGCGTGTCCTTCGCACTCGAAGTGCGTGGGCCACGAGAATGAACCGCGGGATTCCGTGTGGAAACAACCAAACACGCAGCGCGCACGTCTTCTCGTTTGGACTCCTGCGTGCTATTGTGCATACTGGCGTCGGCCTATCATCGCAAGTTGCCTGCAGCGCCGGGAATGCACGTGTAGTAACAGAAAAAATGAGCCAGCAAGTGCAGACTCTCTACCACTAGTATTTGCTACTTGCCGAGATACCAGAAGGTTTGGCCATCACGTGCCTCGGTAGCGCAGTAGGCAGCGCGTAAGTCTCATAATCTTAAGGTCGTGAGTTCGATCCTCACCCGGGGCATTTAATTTACTTCCGTTCACAGCTAAATTGACGGCTCTGGGGTTGCGAAGGAGCAAAACAGCTTGTAGTTTGTTATCCATAAGACTTCAACAACTCAGCGTGAAAATGCTTACTTCCCGTTATTACTACTTGCAGTTCTTTTGTGAAATTTTCAAGAAAAAATGTACTAGTAATAAAACTGAATTTCGTATGATATAACATGTAAAGTCACACAGTGTATGACCTGCTATATAATGACAGGCTGCAGGTCTTTACTTGCGAAATAAGTAAATAAATATTACTACTCACAGCTTTGCTTTTCCTCCTACCCCTGTAACAACGAGGCCAAAAGCAACGGACTGTGACTTTTGCCATGCGCGCCTCGGCATGGGAGAGCGAAAAGTTGCTCGCAAACAGGGAAAGTGCGACACGGAAAGCCAGTGGAGGGGGTGTAAACCCCAAAAATAAGCGTGCGCGTCCGGTGTGGTCTAGTGGCTAGGATACCTGGCTTTCACCCAGGAGGCCCGGGTTCGATTCCCGGTACCGGAATGTAATTTTTTCGGAACAAATCACGACAAGTTTGGACCCTGCGAAATGCTGTTTCACGTCCTCCTCGCGTTATAGCTACTGGTTCATAAACGTGAGCTGAAAACAGTCGAGAGAAACGGGCACGCAATGAAATTACTACGAGCAGCGGAATAAAGGGAGAAGAGACCCTGGTCCACTGTTGGACTGCTACCATAGAAATGTTACCTGTAAATACGCAGAGCCACTCCGTCTAAGCGCTGGAAGACGGAGTGCACCGAGGCCCGTTAGCTCAGTTGGTTAGAGCGTCGTGCTAATAACGCGAAGGTCGTGGGTTCGATCCCCCCACGGGCCACTTCGATTTTACTACTTCAAAAAGGCAACGCCGATTTCCCCGGGCAAGTATGGTGACAAAGAAATCGTCACATTGTGTGGGAGCTGATAGGGGACCCGAAAGCGACTTGTCGGGACGCGCTAAAACACTTCACAGGTCACAGCACGCTGAACACACAGTTTGTCGTCCGATCACCGCTACTGCGCGACGCTGGGCGTTGTCAGTGCTTGGGCGGGTGACCGCCTGCGAACACAGGGCGCTGCCGACAGTTTCAATTCGTATTTCTCTTTTCTCGTCGGTTTCGGAGCTGCAGCGCTATTCGGTCTAGGGCACTGGCGCCACGTTTTGCCTCTCGGTATGCCAAGTCGCGCCGTGCGGCCACAGTGAAATGAAGGAGCGTGTTGTAAAATTTTCAACAAAGAAAAAAAGAAATGTGCTAGTAATAAAACTGAATTTGTCTGACAGAACATGTAAAATCACACAATGCACGATAACAGGCAGCAGGTCTTTACTTGAGGCATAAGTAATGTTGTGCCCGCCTCGCCATACCTCTCTCAGTCGTTTCGCGTGCTTGTCCTTCTGATATAGGCCGATTGGAGAGCGTCAGCTCTCGCGTCAGCCGAGCAAAGTCGAGACAAGTCGAGACTCAAGCGGAATCGACGCACACAATATAGGGTGGCCTGCAGCCAGTAAGAGGAGGAAAGAAACATTAATTTAATGACGCGTGGCAAAAGTACTCATACGCAGAAGTAAAACGCAGGCTGCGGTGGCCGGGAATCGAACCCGGATCAACTGCTTGGAAGGCAACTATGCTGACCATTACACCACCACCGCACGGTTTTCTTCCGCGCACGCCGCGCTGTGTCTGCTTCCCGCCTGTCGGCGGCGGCTGAAGGTGGTCGCAGCAGCAGGCGCATTACGGGGTAGGCGAGCGCATCCAGACAGCGTCTCTACGCACATTTCGCGTCCTTTGGCAAGAGTCGTCGCGTGCGTGCGCCGCAACACTACTTAGACGATCGCGTTCGGGCGTCATTTTTAAGCAGTGCAGCGCAGGATTCAGCGTTTGTAGCATTCTCTCGAGAGGATGCCACGGCGCTGGACGGCAGTCCCACTTTCCCTTCAGACGTCTGCCGCGGAAAGCACAAGGAAGCTGCAAACTAGCTGAGCATCGGTGGTTCAGTGGTAGAATGCTCGCCTGCCACGCGGGCGGCCCGGGTTCGATTCCCGGCCGATGCATCATTTTGTTTTTTCCCCGATAGTGGAGCTGCGTGTCCTTCGCACTCGAAGTGCGTGGGCCACGAGAATGAACCGCGGGATTCCGTGTGGAAACAACCAAACACGCAGCGCGCACGTCTTCTCGTTTGGACTCCTGCGTGCTATTGTGCATACTGGCGTCGGCCTATCATCGCAAGTTGCCTGCAGCGCCGGGAATGCACGTGTAGTAACAGAAAAAATGAGCCAGCAAGTGCAGACTCTCTACCACTAGTATTTGCTACTTGCCGAGATACCAGAAGGTTTGGCCATCACGTGCCTCGGTAGCGCAGTAGGCAGCGCGTAAGTCTCATAATCTTAAGGTCGTGAGTTCGATCCTCACCCGGGGCATTTAATTTACTTCCGTTCACAGCTAAATTGACGGCTCTGGGGTTGCGAAGGAGCAAAACAGCTTGTAGTTTGTTATCCATAAGGCTTCAACAACTCAGCGTGAAAATGCTTACTTCCCGTTATTACTACTTGCAGTTCTTTTGTGAAATTTTCAAGAAAAAATGTACTAGTAATAAAACTGAATTTCGTATGATATAACATGTAAAGTCACACAGTGTATGACCTGCTATATAATGACAGGCTGCAGGTCTTTACTTGCGAAATAAGTAAATAAATATTACTACTCACAGCTTTGCTTTTCCTCCTACCCCTGTAACAACGAGGCCAAAAGCAACGGACTGTGACTTTTGCCATGCGCGCCTCGGCATGGGAGAGCGAAAAGTTGCTCGCAAACAGGGAAAGTGCGACACGGAAAGCCAGTGGAGGGGGTGTAAACCCCAAAAATAAGCGTGCGCGTCCGGTGTGGTCTAGTGGCTAGGATACCTGGCTTTCACCCAGGAGGCCCGGGTTCGATTCCCGGTACCGGAATGTAATTTTTTCGGAACAAATCACGACAAGTTTGGACCCTGCGAAATGCTGTTTCACGTCCTCCTCGCGTTATAGCTACTGGTTCATAAACGTGAGCTGAAAACAGTCGAGAGAAACGGGCACGCAATGAAATTACTACGAGCAGCGGAATAAAGGGAGAAGAGACCCTGGTCCACTGTTGGACTGCTACCATAGAAATGTTACCTGTAAATACGCAGAGCCACTCCGTCTAAGCGCTGGAAGACGGAGTGCACCGAGGCCCGTTAGCTCAGTTGGTTAGAGCGTCGTGCTAATAACGCGAAGGTCGTGGGTTCGATCCCCCCACGGGCCACTTCGATTTTACTACTTCAAAAACGCAACGCCGATTTCCCCGGGCAAGTATGGTGACAAAGAAATCGTCACATTGTGTGGGAGCTGATAGGGGACCCGAAAGCGACTTGTCGGGATGCGCTAAAACACTTCACAGGTCACAGCACGCTGAACACACAGTTTGTCGTCCGATCACCGCTACTGCGCGACGCTGGGCGTTGTCAGTGCTTGGGCGGGTGACCGCCTGCGAACACAGGGCGCTGCCGACAGTTTCAATTCGTATTTCTCTTTTCTCGTCGGTTTCGGAGCTGCAGCGCTATTCGGTCTAGGGCACTGGCGCCACGTTTTGCCTCTCGGTATGCCAAGTCGCGCCGTGCGGCCACAGTGAAATGAAGGAGCGTGTTGTAAAATTTTCAACAAAGAAAAAAAGAAATGTGCTAGTAATAAAACTGAATTTGTCTGACAGAACATGTAAAATCACACAATGCACGATAACAGGCAGCAGGTCTTTACTTGAGGCATAAGTAATGTTGTGCCCGCCTCGCCATACCTCTCTCAGTCGTTTCGCGTGCTTGTCCTTCTGATATAGGCCGATTGGAGAGCGTCAGCTCTCGCGTCAGCCGAGCAAAGTCGAGACAAGTCGAGACTCAAGCGGAATCGACGCACACAATATAGGGTGGCCTGCAGCCAGTAAGAGGAGGAAAGAAACATTAATTTAATGACGCGTGGCAAAAGTACTCATACGCAGAAGTAAAACGCAGGCTGCGGTGGCCGGGAATCGAACCCGGATCAACTGCTTGGAAGGCAACTATGCTGACCATTACACCACCACCGCACGGTTTTCTTCCGCGCACGCCGCGCTGTGTCTGCTTCCCGCCTGTCGGCGGCGGCTGAAGGTGGTCGCAGCAGCAGGCGCATTACGGGGTAGGCGAGCGCATCCAGACAGCGTCTCTACGCACATTTCGCGTCCTTTGGCAAGAGTCGTCGCGTGCGTGCGCCGCAACACTACTTAGACGATCGCGTTCGGGCGTCATTTTTAAGCAGTGCAGCGCAGGATTCAGCGTTTGTAGCATTCTCTCGAGAGGATGCCACGGCGCTGGACGGCAGTCCCACTTTCCCTTCAGACGTCTGCCGCGGAAAGCACAAGGAAGCTGCAAACTAGCTGAGCATCGGTGGTTCAGTGGTAGAATGCTCGCCTGCCACGCGGGCGGCCCGGGTTCGATTCCCGGCCGATGCATCATTTTGTTTTTTCCCCGATAGTGGAGCTGCGTGTCCTTCGCACTCGAAGTGCGTGGGCCACGAGAATGAACCGCGGGATTCCGTGTGGAAACAACCAAACACGCAGCGCGCACGTCTTCTCGTTTGGACTCCTGCGTGCTATTGTGCATACTGGCGTCGGCCTATCATCGCAAGTTGCCTGCAGCGCCGGGAATGCACGTGTAGTAACAGAAAAAATGAGCCAGCAAGTGCAGACTCTCTACCACTAGTATTTGCTACTTGCCGAGATACCAGAAGGTTTGGCCATCACGTGCCTCGGTAGCGCAGTAGGCAGCGCGTAAGTCTCATAATCTTAAGGTCGTGAGTTCGATCCTCACCCGGGGCATTTAATTTACTTCCGTTCACAGCTAAATTGACGGCTCTGGGGTTGCGAAGGAGCAAAACAGCTTGTAGTTTGTTATCCATAAGGCTTCAACAACTCAGCGTGAAAATGCTTACTTCCCGTTATTACTACTTGCAGTTCTTTTGTGAAATTTTCAAGAAAAAATGTACTAGTAATAAAACTGAATTTCGTATGATATAACATGTAAAGTCACACAGTGTATGACCTGCTATATAATGACAGGCTGCAGGTCTTTACTTGCGAAATAAGTAAATAAATATTACTACTCACAGCTTTGCTTTTCCTCCTACCCCTGTAACAACGAGGCCAAAAGCAACGGACTGTGACTTTTGCCATGCGCGCCTCGGCATGGGAGAGCGAAAAGATGCTCGCAAACAGGGAAAGTGCGACACGGAAAGCCAGTGGAGGGGGTGTAAACCCCAAAAATAAGCGTGCGCGTCCGGTGTGGTCTAGTGGCTAGGATACCTGGCTTTCACCCAGGAGGCCCGGGTTCGATTCCCGGTACCGGAATGTAATTTTTTCGGAACAAATCACGACAAGTTTGGACCCTGCGAAATGCTGTTTCACGTCCTCCTCGCGTTATAGCTACTGGTTCATAAACGTGAGCTGAAAACAGTCGAGAGAAACGGGCACGCAATGAAATTACTACGAGCAGCGGAATAAAGGGAGAAGAGACCCTGGTCCACTGTTGGACTGCTACCATAGAAATGTTACCTGTAAATACGCAGAGCCACTCCGTCTAAGCGCTGGAAGACGGAGTGCACCGAGGCCCGTTAGCTCAGTTGGTTAGAGCGTCGTGCTAATAACGCGAAGGTCGTGGGTTCGATCCCCCCACGGGCCACTTCGATTTTACTACTTCAAAAAGGCAACGCCGATTTCCCCGGGCAAGTATGGTGACAAAGAAATCGTCACATTGTGTGGGAGCTGATAGGGGACCCGAAAGCGACTTGTCGGGACGCGCTAAAACACTTCACAGGTCACAGCACGCTGAACACACAGTTTGTCGTCCGATCACCGCTACTGCGCGACGCTGGGCGTTGTCAGTGCTTGGGCGGGTGACCGCCTGCGAACACAGGGCGCTGCCGACAGTTTCAATTCGTATTTCTCTTTTCTCGTCGGTTTCGGAGCTGCAGCGCTATTCGGTCTAGGGCACTGGCGCCACGTTTTGCCTCTCGGTATGCCAAGTCGCGCCGTGCGGCCACAGTGAAATGAAGGAGCGTGTTGTAAAATTTTCAACAAAGAAAAAAAGAAATGTGCTAGTAATAAAACTGAATTTGTCTGACAGAACATGTAAAATCACACAATGCACGATAACAGGCAGCAGGTCTTTACTTGAGGCACAAGTAATGTTGTGCCCGCCTCGCCATACCTCTCTCAGTCGTTTCGCGTGCTTGTCCTTCTGATATAGGCCGATTGGAGAGCGTCAGCTCTCGCGTCAGCCGAGCAAAGTCGAGACAAGTCGAGACTCAAGCGGAATCGACGCACACAATATAGGGTGGCCTGCAGCCAGTAAGAGGAGGAAAGAAACATTAATTTAATGACGCGTGGCAAAAGTACTCATACGCAGAAGTAAAACGCAGGCTGCGGTGGCCGGGAATCGAACCCGGATCAACTGCTTGGAAGGCAACTATGCTGACCATTACACCACCACCGCACGGTTTTCTTCCGCGCACGCCGCGCTGTGTCTGCTTCCCGCCTGTCGGCGGCGGCTGAAGGTGGTCGCAGCAGCAGGCGCATTACGGGGTAGGCGAGCGCATCCAGACAGCGTCTCTACGCACATTTCGCGTCCTTTGGCAAGAGTCGTCGCGTGCGTGCGCCGCAACACTACTTAGACGATCGCGTTCGGGCGTCATTTTTAAGCAGTGCAGCGCAGGATTCAGCGTTTGTAGCATTCTCTCGAGAGGATGCCACGGCGCTGGACGGCAGTCCCACTTTCCCTTCAGACGTCTGCCGCGGAAAGCACAAGGAAGCTGCAAACTAGCTGAGCATCGGTGGTTCAGTGGTAGAATGCTCGCCTGCCACGCGGGCGGCCCGGGTTCGATTCCCGGCCGATGCATCATTTTGTTTTTTCCCCGATAGTGGAGCTGCGTGTCCTTCGCACTCGAAGTGCGTGGGCCACGAGAATGAACCGCGGGATTCCGTGTGGAAACAACCAAACACGCAGCGCGCACGTCTTCTCGTTTGGACTCCTGCGTGCTATTGTGCATACTGGCGTCGGCCTATCATCGCAAGTTGCCTGCAGCGCCGGGAATGCACGTGTAGTAACAGAAAAAATGAGCCAGCAAGTGCAGACTCTCTACCACTAGTA
Organism: Schistocerca gregaria; assembly: GCF_023897955.1. Lineage (NCBI taxonomy): Eukaryota > Metazoa > Arthropoda > Insecta > Orthoptera > Acrididae > Schistocerca > Schistocerca gregaria. The sequence goes on from NW_026062270.1 coordinate 78,053, forward strand.
TTTGCTACTTGCCGAGATACCAGAAGGTTTGGCCATCACGTGCCTCGGTAGCGCAGTAGGCAGCGCGTAAGTCTCATAATCTTAAGGTCGTGAGTTCGATCCTCACCCGGGGCATTTAATTTACTTCCGTTCACAGCTAAATTGACGGCTCTGGGGTTGCGAAGGAGCAAAACAGCTTGTAGTTTGTTATCCATAAGGCTTCAACAACTCAGCGTGAAAATGCTTACTTCCCGTTATTACTACTTGCAGTTCTTTTGTGAAATTTTCAAGAAAAAATGTACTAGTAATAAAACTGAATTTCGTATGATATAACATGTAAAGTCACACAGTGTATGACCTGCTATATAATGACAGGCTGCAGGTCTTTACTTGCGAAATAAGTAAATAAATATTACTACTCACAGCTTTGCTTTTCCTCCTACCCCAGTAACAACGAGGCCAAAAGCAACGGACTGTGACTTTTGCCATGCGCGCCTCGGCATGGGAGAGCGAAAAGATGCTCGCAAACAGGGAAAGTGCGACACGGAAAGCCAGTGGAGGGGGTGTAAACCCCAAAAATAAGCGTGCGCGTCCGGTGTGGTCTAGTGGCTAGGATACCTGGCTTTCACCCAGGAGGCCCGGGTTCGATTCCCGGTACCGGAATGTAATTTTTTCGGAACAAATCACGACAAGTTTGGACCCTGCGAAATGCTGTTTCACGTCCTCCTCGCGTTATAGCTACTGGTTCATAAACGTGAGCTGAAAACAGTCGAGAGAAACGGGCACGCAATGAAATTACTACGAGCAGCGGAATAAAGGGAGAAGAGACCCTGGTCCACTGTTGGACTGCTACCATAGAAATGTTACCTGTAAATACGCAGAGCCACTCCGTCTAAGCGCTGGAAGACGGAGTGCACCGAGGCCCGTTAGCTCAGTTGGTTAGAGCGTCGTGCTAATAACGCGAAGGTCGTGGGTTCGATCCCCCCACGGGCCACTTCGATTTTACTACTTCAAAAAGGCAACGCCGATTTCCCCGGGCAAGTATGGTGACAAAGAAATCGTCACATTGTGTGGGAGCTGATAGGGGACCCGAAAGCGACTTGTCGGGACGCGCTAAAACACTTCACAGGTCACAGCACGCTGAACACACAGTTTGTCGTCCGATCACCGCTACTGCGCGACGCTGGGCGTTGTCAGTGCTTGGGCGGGTGACCGCCTGCGAACACAGGGCGCTGCCGACAGTTTCAATTCGTATTTCTCTTTTCTCGTCGGTTTCGGAGCTGCAGCGCTATTCGGTCTAGGGCACTGGCGCCACGTTTTGCCTCTCGGTATGCCAAGTCGCGCCGTGCGGCCACAGTGAAATGAAGGAGCGTGTTGTAAAATTTTCAACAAAGAAAAAAAGAAATGTGCTAGTAATAAAACTGAATTTGTCTGACAGAACATGTAAAATCACACAATGCACGATAACAGGCAGCAGGTCTTTACTTGAGGCATAAGTAATGTTGTGCCCGCCTCGCCATACCTCTCTCAGTCGTTTCGCGTGCTTGTCCTTCTGATATAGGCCGATTGGAGAGCGTCAGCTCTCGCGTCAGCCGAGCAAAGTCGAGACAAGTCGAGACTCAAGCGGAATCGACGCACACAATATAGGGTGGCCTGCAGCCAGTAAGAGGAGGAAAGAAACATTAATTTAATGACGCGTGGCAAAAGTACTCATACGCAGAAGTAAAACGCAGGCTGCGGTGGCCGGGAATCGAACCCGGATCAACTGCTTGGAAGGCAACTATGCTGACCATTACACCACCACCGCACGGTTTTCTTCCGCGCACGCCGCGCTGTGTCTGCTTCCCGCCTGTCGGCGGCGGCTGAAGGTGGTCGCAGCAGCAGGCGCATTACGGGGTAGGCGAGCGCATCCAGACAGCGTCTCTACGCACATTTCGCGTCCTTTGGCAAGAGTCGTCGCGTGCGTGCGCCGCAACACTACTTAGACGATCGCGTTCGGGCGTCATTTTTAAGCAGTGCAGCGCAGGATTCAGCGTTTGTAGCATTCTCTCGAGAGGATGCCACGGCGCTGGACGGCAGTCCCACTTTCCCTTCAGACGTCTGCCGCGGAAAGCACAAGGAAGCTGCAAACTAGCTGAGCATCGGTGGTTCAGTGGTAGAATGCTCGCCTGCCACGCGGGCGGCCCGGGTTCGATTCCCGGCCGATGCATCATTTTGTTTTTTCCCCGATAGTGGAGCTGCGTGTCCTTCGCACTCGAAGTGCGTGGGCCACGAGAATGAACCGCGGGATTCCGTGTGGAAACAACCAAACACGCAGCGCGCACGTCTTCTCGTTTGGACTCCTGCGTGCTATTGTGCATACTGGCGTCGGCCTATCATCGCAAGTTGCCTGCAGCGCCGGGAATGCACGTGTAGTAACAGAAAAAATGAGCCAGCAAGTGCAGACTCTCTACCACTAGTATTTGCTACTTGCCGAGATACCAGAAGGTTTGGCCATCACGTGCCTCGGTAGCGCAGTAGGCAGCGCGTAAGTCTCATAATCTTAAGGTCGTGAGTTCGATCCTCACCCGGGGCATTTAATTTACTTCCGTTCACAGCTAAATTGACGGCTCTGGGGTTGCGAAGGAGCAAAACAGCTTGTAGTTTGTTATCCATAAGGCTTCAACAACTCAGCGTGAAAATGCTTACTTCCCGTTATTACTACTTGCAGTTCTTTTGTGAAATTTTCAAGAAAAAATGTACTAGTAATAAAACTGAATTTCGTATGATATAACATGTAAAGTCACACAGTGTATGACCTGCTATATAATGACAGGCTGCAGGTCTTTACTTGCGAAATAAGTAAATAAATATTACTACTCACAGCTTTGCTTTTCCTCCTACCCCTGTAACAACGAGGCCAAAAGCAACGGACTGTGACTTTTGCCATGCGCGCCTCGGCATGGGAGAGCGAAAAGATGCTCGCAAACAGGGAAAGTGCGACACGGAAAGCCAGTGGAGGGGGTGTAAACCCCAAAAATAAGCGTGCGCGTCCGGTGTGGTCTAGTGGCTAGGATACCTGGCTTTCACCCAGGAGGCCCGGGTTCGATTCCCGGTACCGGAATGTAATTTTTTCGGAACAAATCACGACAAGTTTGGACCCTGCGAAATGCTGTTTCACGTCCTCCTCGCGTTATAGCTACTGGTTCATAAACGTGAGCTGAAAACAGTCGAGAGAAACGGGCACGCAATGAAATTACTACGAGCAGCGGAATAAAGGGAGAAGAGACCCTGGTCCACTGTTGGACTGCTACCATAGAAATGTTACCTGTAAATACGCAGAGCCACTCCGTCTAAGCGCTGGAAGACGGAGTGCACCGAGGCCCGTTAGCTCAGTTGGTTAGAGCGTCGTGCTAATAACGCGAAGGTCGTGGGTTCGATCCCCCCACGGGCCACTTCGATTTTACTACTTCAAAAAGGCAACGCCGATTTCCCCGGGCAAGTATGGTGACAAAGAAATCGTCACATTGTGTGGGAGCTGATAGGGGACCCGAAAGCGACTTGTCGGGACGCGCTAAAACACTTCACAGGTCACAGCACGCTGAACACACAGTTTGTCGTCCGATCACCGCTACTGCGCGACGCTGGGCGTTGTCAGTGCTTGGGCGGGTGACCGCCTGCGAACACAGGGCGCTGCCGACAGTTTCAATTCGTATTTCTCTTTTCTCGTCGGTTTCGGAGCTGCAGCGCTATTCGGTCTAGGGCACTGGCGCCACGTTTTGCCTCTCGGTATGCCAAGTCGCGCCGTGCGGCCACAGTGAAATGAAGGAGCGTGTTGTAAAATTTTCAACAAAGAAAAAAAGAAATGTGCTAGTAATAAAACTGAATTTGTCTGACAGAACATGTAAAATCACACAATGCACGATAACAGGCAGCAGGTCTTTACTTGAGGCACAAGTAATGTTGTGCCCGCCTCGCCATACCTCTCTCAGTCGTTTCGCGTGCTTGTCCTTCTGATATAGGCCGATTGGAGAGCGTCAGCTCTCGCGTCAGCCGAGCAAAGTCGAGACAAGTCGAGACTCAAGCGGAATCGACGCACACAATATAGGGTGGCCTGCAGCCAGTAAGAGGAGGAAAGAAACATTAATTTAATGACGCGTGGCAAAAGTACTCATACGCAGAAGTAAAACGCAGGCTGCGGTGGCCGGGAATCGAACCCGGATCAACTGCTTGGAAGGCAACTATGCTGACCATTACACCACCACCGCACGGTTTTCTTCCGCGCACGCCGCGCTGTGTCTGCTTCCCGCCTGTCGGCGGCGGCTGAAGGTGGTCGCAGCAGCAGGCGCATTACGGGGTAGGCGAGCGCATCCAGACAGCGTCTCTACGCACATTTCGCGTCCTTTGGCAAGAGTCGTCGCGTGCGTGCGCCGCAACACTACTTAGACGATCGCGTTCGGGCGTCATTTTTAAGCAGTGCAGCGCAGGATTCAGCGTTTGTAGCATTCTCTCGAGAGGATGCCACGGCGCTGGACGGCAGTCCCACTTTCCCTTCAGACGTCTGCCGCGGAAAGCACAAGGAAGCTGCAAACTAGCTGAGCATCGGTGGTTCAGTGGTAGAATGCTCGCCTGCCACGCGGGCGGCCCGGGTTCGATTCCCGGCCGATGCATCATTTTGTTTTTTCCCCGATAGTGGAGCTGCGTGTCCTTCGCACTCGAAGTGCGTGGGCCACGAGAATGAACCGCGGGATTCCGTGTGGAAACAACCAAACACGCAGCGCGCACGTCTTCTCGTTTGGACTCCTGCGTGCTATTGTGCATACTGGCGTCGGCCTATCATCGCAAGTTGCCTGCAGCGCCGGGAATGCACGTGTAGTAACAGAAAAAATGAGCCAGCAAGTGCAGACTCTCTACCACTAGTATTTGCTACTTGCCGAGATACCAGAAGGTTTGGCCATCACGTGCCTCGGTAGCGCAGTAGGCAGCGCGTAAGTCTCATAATCTTAAGGTCGTGAGTTCGATCCTCACCCGGGGCATTTAATTTACTTCCGTTCACAGCTAAATTGACGGCTCTGGGGTTGCGAAGGAGCAAAACAGCTTGTAGTTTGTTATCCATAAGGCTTCAACAACTCAGCGTGAAAATGCTTACTTCCCGTTATTACTACTTGCAGTTCTTTTGTGAAATTTTCAAGAAAAAATGTACTAGTAATAAAACTGAATTTCGTATGATATAACATGTAAAGTCACACAGTGTATGACCTGCTATATAATGACAGGCTGCAGGTCTTTACTTGCGAAATAAGTAAATAAATATTACTACTCACAGCTTTGCTTTTCCTCCTACCCCAGTAACAACGAGGCCAAAAGCAACGGACTGTGACTTTTGCCATGCGCGCCTCGGCATGGGAGAGCGAAAAGATGCTCGCAAACAGGGAAAGTGCGACACGGAAAGCCAGTGGAGGGGGTGTAAACCCCAAAAATAAGCGTGCGCGTCCGGTGTGGTCTAGTGGCTAGGATACCTGGCTTTCACCCAGGAGGCCCGGGTTCGATTCCCGGTACCGGAATGTAATTTTTTCGGAACAAATCACGACAAGTTTGGACCCTGCGAAATGCTGTTTCACGTCCTCCTCGCGTTATAGCTACTGGTTCATAAACGTGAGCTGAAAACAGTCGAGAGAAACGGGCACGCAATGAAATTACTACGAGCAGCGGAATAAAGGGAGAAGAGACCCTGGTCCACTGTTGGACTGCTACCATAGAAATGTTACCTGTAAATACGCAGAGCCACTCCGTCTAAGCGCTGGAAGACGGAGTGCACCGAGGCCCGTTAGCTCAGTTGGTTAGAGCGTCGTGCTAATAACGCGAAGGTCGTGGGTTCGATCCCCCCACGGGCCACTTCGATTTTACTACTTCAAAAAGGCAACGCCGATTTCCCCGGGCAAGTATGGTGACAAAGAAATCGTCACATTGTGTGGGAGCTGATAGGGGACCCGAAAGCGACTTGTCGGGACGCGCTAAAACACTTCACAGGTCACAGCACGCTGAACACACAGTTTGTCGTCCGATCACCGCTACTGCGCGACGCTGGGCGTTGTCAGTGCTTGGGCGGGTGACCGCCTGCGAACACAGGGCGCTGCCGACAGTTTCAATTCGTATTTCTCTTTTCTCGTCGGTTTCGGAGCTGCAGCGCTATTCGGTCTAGGGCACTGGCGCCACGTTTTGCCTCTCGGTATGCCAAGTCGCGCCGTGCGGCCACAGTGAAATGAAGGAGCGTGTTGTAAAATTTTCAACAAAGAAAAAAAGAAATGTGCTAGTAATAAAACTGAATTTGTCTGACAGAACATGTAAAATCACACAATGCACGATAACAGGCAGCAGGTCTTTACTTGAGGCATAAGTAATGTTGTGCCCGCCTCGCCATACCTCTCTCAGTCGTTTCGCGTGCTTGTCCTTCTGATATAGGCCGATTGGAGAGCGTCAGCTCTCGCGTCAGCCGAGCAAAGTCGAGACAAGTCGAGACTCAAGCGGAATCGACGCACACAATATAGGGTGGCCTGCAGCCAGTAAGAGGAGGAAAGAAACATTAATTTAATGACGCGTGGCAAAAGTACTCATACGCAGAAGTAAAACGCAGGCTGCGGTGGCCGGGAATCGAACCCGGATCAACTGCTTGGAAGGCAACTATGCTGACCATTACACCACCACCGCACGGTTTTCTTCCGCGCACGCCGCGCTGTGTTTGCTTCCCGCCTGTCGGCGGCGGCTGAAGGTGGTCGCAGCAGCAGGCGCATTACGGGGTAGGCGAGCGCATCCAGACAGCGTCTCTACGCACATTTCGCGTCCTTTGGCAAGAGTCGTCGCGTGCGTGCGCCGCAACACTACTTAGACGATCGCGTTCGGGCGTCATTTTTAAGCAGTGCAGCGCAGGATTCAGCGTTTGTAGCATTCTCTCGAGAGGATGCCACGGCGCTGGACGGCAGTCCCACTTTCCCTTCAGACGTCTGCCGCGGAAAGCACAAGGAAGCTGCAAACTAGCTGAGCATCGGTGGTTCAGTGGTAGAATGCTCGCCTGCCACGCGGGCGGCCCGGGTTCGATTCCCGGCCGATGCATCATTTTGTTTTTTCCCCGATAGTGGAGCTGCGTGTCCTTCGCACTCGAAGTGCGTGGGCCACGAGAATGAACCGCGGGATTCCGTGTGGAAACAACCAAACACGCAGCGCGCACGTCTTCTCGTTTGGACTCCTGCGTGCTATTGTGCATACTGGCGTCGGCCTATCATCGCAAGTTGCCTGCAGCGCCGGGAATGCACGTGTAGTAACAGAAAAAATGAGCCAGCAAGTGCAGACTCTCTACCACTAGTATTTGCTACTTGCCGAGATACCAGAAGGTTTGGCCATCACGTGCCTCGGTAGCGCAGTAGGCAGCGCGTAAGTCTCATAATCTTAAGGTCGTGAGTTCGATCCTCACCCGGGGCATTTAATTTACTTCCGTTCACAGCTAAATTGACGGCTCTGGGGTTGCGAAGGAGCAAAACAGCTTGTAGTTTGTTATCCATAAGGCTTCAACAACTCAGCGTGAAAATGCTTACTTCCCGTTATTACTACTTGCAGTTCTTTTGTGAAATTTTCAAGAAAAAATGTACTAGTAATAAAACTGAATTTCGTATGATATAACATGTAAAGTCACACAGTGTATGACCTGCTATATAATGACAGGCTGCAGGTCTTTACTTGCGAAATAAGTAAATAAATATTACTACTCACAGCTTTGCTTTTCCTCCTACCCCTGTAACAACGAGGCCAAAAGCAACGGACTGTGACTTTTGCCATGCGCGCCTCGGCATGGGAGAGCGAAAAGATGCTCGCAAACAGGGAAAGTGCGACACGGAAAGCCAGTGGAGGGGGTGTAAACCCCAAAAATGAGCGTGCGCGTCCGGTGTGGTCTAGTGGCTAGGATACCTGGCTTTCACCCAGGAGGCCCGGGTTCGATTCCCGGTACCGGAATGTAATTTTTTCGGAACAAAACACGACAAGTTTGGACCCTGCGAAATGCTGTTTCACGTCCTCCTCGCGTTATAGCTACTGGTTCATAAACGTGAGCTGAAAACAGTCGAGAGAAACGGGCACGCAATGAAATTACTACGAGCAGCGGAATAAAGGGAGAAGAGACCCTGGTCCACTGTTGGACTGCTACCATAGAAATGTTACCTGTAAATACGCAGAGCCACTCCGTCTAAGCGCTGGAAGACGGAGTGCACCGAGGCCCGTTAGCTCAGTTGGTTAGAGCGTCGTGCTAATAACGCGAAGGTCGTGGGTTCGATCCCCCCACGGGCCACTTCGATTTTACTACTTCAAAAAGGCAACGCCGATTTCCCCGGGCAAGTATGGTGACAAAGAAATCGTCACATTGTGTGGGAGCTGATAGGGGACCCGAAAGCGACTTGTCGGGATGCGCTAAAACACTTCACAGGTCACAGCACGCTGAACACACAGTTTGTCGTCCGATCACCGCTACTGCGCGACGCTGGGCGTTGTCAGTGCTTGGGCGGGTGACCGCCTGCGAACACAGGGCGCTGCCGACAGTTTCAATTCGTATTTCTCTTTTCTCGTCGGTTTCGGAGCTGCAGCGCTATTCGGTCTAGGGCACTGGCGCCACGTTTTGCCTCTCGGTATGCCAAGTCGCGCCGTGCGGCCACAGTGAAATGAAGGAGCGTGTTGTAAAATTTTCAACAAAGAAAAAAAGAAATGTGCTAGTAATAAAACTGAATTTGTCTGACAGAACATGTAAAATCACACAATGCACGATAACAGGCAGCAGGTCTTTACTTGAGGCATAAGTAATGTTGTGCCCGCCTCGCCATACCTCTCTCAGTCGTTTCGCGTGCTTGTCCTTCTGATATAGGCCGATTGGAGAGCGTCAGCTCTCGCGTCAGCCGAGCAAAGTCGAGACAAGTCGAGACTCAAGCGGAATCGACGCACACAATATAGGGTGGCCTGCAGCCAGTAAGAGGAGGAAAGAAACATTAATTTAATGACGCGTGGCAAAAGTACTCATACGCAGAAGTAAAACGCAGGCTGCGGTGGCCGGGAATCGAACCCGGATCAACTGCTTGGAAGGCAACTATGCTGACCATTACACCACCACCGCACGGTTTTCTTCCGCGCACGCCGCGCTGTGTCTGCTTCCCGCCTGTCGGCGGCGGCTGAAGGTGGTCGCAGCAGCAGGCGCATTACGGGGTAGGCGAGCGCATCCAGACAGCGTCTCTACGCACATTTCGCGTCCTTTGGCAAGAGTCGTCGCGTGCGTGCGCCGCAACACTACTTAGACGATCGCGTTCGGGCGTCATTTTTAAGCAGTGCAGCGCAGGATTCAGCGTTTGTAGCATTCTCTCGAGAGGATGCCACGGCGCTGGACGGCAGTCCCACTTTCCCTTCAGACGTCTGCCGCGGAAAGCACAAGGAAGCTGCAAACTAGCTGAGCATCGGTGGTTCAGTGGTAGAATGCTCGCCTGCCACGCGGGCGGCCCGGGTTCGATTCCCGGCCGATGCATCATTTTGTTTTTTCCCCGATAGTGGAGCTGCGTGTCCTTCGCACTCGAAGTGCGTGGGCCACGAGAATGAACCGCGGGATTCCGTGTGGAAACAACCAAACACGCAGCGCGCACGTCTTCTCGTTTGGACTCCTGCGTGCTATTGTGCATACTGGCGTCGGCCTATCATCGCAAGTTGCCTGCAGCGCCGGGAATGCACGTGTAGTAACAGAAAAAATGAGCCAGCAAGTGCAGACTCTCTACCACTAGTATTTGCTACTTGCCGAGATACCAGAAGGTTTGGCCATCACGTGCCTCGGTAGCGCAGTAGGCAGCGCGTAAGTCTCATAATCTTAAGGTCGTGAGTTCGATCCTCACCCGGGGCATTTAATTTACTTCCGTTCACAGCTAAATTGACGGCTCTGGGGTTGCGAAGGAGCAAAACAGCTTGTAGTTTGTTATCCATAAGGCTTCAACAACTCAGCGTGAAAATGCTTACTTCCCGTTATTACTACTTGCAGTTCTTTTGTGAAATTTTCAAGAAAAAATGTACTAGTAATAAAACTGAATTTCGTATGATATAACATGTAAAGTCACACAGTGTATGACCTGCTATATAATGACAGGCTGCAGGTCTTTACTTGCGAAATAAGTAAATAAATATTACTACTCACAGCTTTGCTTTTCCTCCTACCCCTGTAACAACGAGGCCAAAAGCAACGGACTGTGACTTTTGCCATGCGCGCCTCGGCATGGGAGAGCGAAAAGATGCTCGCAAACAGGGAAAGTGCGACACGGAAAGCCAGTGGAGGGGGTGTAAACCCCAAAAATAAGCGTGCGCGTCCGGTGTGGTCTAGTGGCTAGGATACCTGGCTTTCACCCAGGAGGCCCGGGTTCGATTCCCGGTACCGGAATGTAATTTTTTCGGAACAAATCACGACAAGTTTGGACCCTGCGAAATGCTGTTTCACGTCCTCCTCGCGTTATAGCTACTGGTTCATAAACGTGAGCTGAAAACAGTCGAGAGAAACGGGCACGCAATGAAATTACTACGAGCAGCGGAATAAAGGAAGAAGAGACCCTGGTCCACTGTTGGACTGCTACCATAGAAATGTTACCTGTAAATACGCAGAGCCACTCCGTCTAAGCGCTGGAAGACGGAGTGCACCGAGGCCCGTTAGCTCAGTTGGTTAGAGCGTCGTGCTAATAACGCGAAGGTCGTGGGTTCGATCCCCCCACGGGCCACTTCGATTTTACTACTTCAAAAAGGCAACGCCGATTTCCCCGGGCAAGTATGGTGACAAAGAAATCGTCACATTGTGTGGGAGCTGATAGGGGACCCGAAAGCGACTTGTCGGGACGCGCTAAAACACTTCACAGGTCACAGCACGCTGAACACACAGTTTGTCGTCCGATCACCGCTACTGCGCGACGCTGGGCGTTGTCAGTGCTTGGGCGGGTGACCGCCTGCGAACACAGGGCGCTGCCGACAGTTTCAATTCGTATTTCTCTTTTCTCGTCGGTTTCGGAGCTGCAGCGCTATTCGGTCTAGGGCACTGGCGCCACGTTTTGCCTCTCGGTATGCCAAGTCGCGCCGTGCGGCCACAGTGAAATGAAGGAGCGTGTTGTAAAATTTTCAACAAAGAAAAAAAGAAATGTGCTAGTAATAAAACTGAATTTGTCTGACAGAACATGTAAAATCACACAATGCACGATAACAGGCAGCAGGTCTTTACTTGAGGCATAAGTAATGTTGTGCCCGCCTCGCCATACCTCTCTCAGTCGTTTCGCGTGCTTGTCCTTCTGATATAGGCCGATTGGAGAGCGTCAGCTCTCGCGTCAGCCGAGCAAAGTCGAGACAAGTCGAGACTCAAGCGGAATCGACGCACACAATATAGGGTGGCCTGCAGCCAGTAAGAGGAGGAAAGAAACATTAATTTAATGACGCGTGGCAAAAGTACTCATACGCAGAAGTAAAACGCAGGCTGCGGTGGCCGGGAATCGAACCCGGATCAACTGCTTGGAAGGCAACTATGCTGACCATTACACCACCACCGCACGGTTTTCTTCCGCGCACGCCGCGCTGTGTCTGCTTCCCGCCTGTCGGCGGCGGCTGAAGGTGGTCGCAGCAGCAGGCGCATTACGGGGTAGGCGAGCGCATCCAGACAGCGTCTCTACGCACATTTCGCGTCCTTTGGCAAGAGTCGTCGCGTGCGTGCGCCGCAACACTACTTAGACGATCGCGTTCGGGCGTCATTTTTAAGCAGTGCAGCGCAGGATTCAGCGTTTGTAGCATTCTCTCGAGAGGATGCCACGGCGCTGGACGGCAGTCCCACTTTCCCTTCAGACGTCTGCCGCGGAAAGCACAAGGAAGCTGCAAACTAGCTGAGCATCGGTGGTTCAGTGGTAGAATGCTCGCCTGCCACGCGGGCGGCCCGGGTTCGATTCCCGGCCGATGCATCATTTTGTTTTTTCCCCGATAGTGGAGCTGCGTGTCCTTCGCACTCGAAGTGCGTGGGCCACGAGAATGAACCGCGGGATTCCGTGTGGAAACAACCAAACACGCAGCGCGCACGTCTTCTCGTTTGGACTCCTGCGTGCTATTGTGCATACTGGCGTCGGCCTATCATCGCAAGTTGCCTGCAGCGCCGGGAATGCACGTGTAGTAACAGAAAAAATGAGCCAGCAAGTGCAGACTCTCTACCACTAGTATTTGCTACTTGCCGAGATACCAGAAGGTTTGGCCATCACGTGCCTCGGTAGCGCAGTAGGCAGCGCGTAAGTCTCATAATCTTAAGGTCGTGAGTTCGATCCTCACCCGGGGCATTTAATTTACTTCCGTTCACAGCTAAATTGACGGCTCTGGGGTTGCGAAGGAGCAAAACAGCTTGTAGTTTGTTATCCATAAGGCTTCAACAACTCAGCGTGAAAATGCTTACTTCCCGTTATTACTACTTGCAGTTCTTTTGTGAAATTTTCAAGAAAAAATGTACTAGTAATAAAACTGAATTTCGTATGATATAACATGTAAAGTCACACAGTGTATGACCTGCTATATAATGACAGGCTGCAGGTCTTTACTTGCGAAATAAGTAAATAAATATTACTACTCACAGCTTTGCTTTTCCTCCTACCCCTGTAACAACGAGGCCAAAAGCAACGGACTGTGACTTTTGCCATGCGCGCCTCGGCATGGGAGAGCGAAAAGATGCTCGCAAACAGGGAAAGTGCGACACGGAAAGCCAGTGGAGGGGGTGTAAACCCCAAAAATAAGCGTGCGCGTCCGGTGTGGTCTAGTGGCTAGGATACCTGGCTTTCACCCAGGAGGCCCGGGTTCGATTCCCGGTACCGGAATGTAATTTTTTCGGAACAAATCACGACAAGTTTGGACCCTGCGAAATGCTGTTTCACGTCCTCCTCGCGTTATAGCTACTGGTTCATAAACGTGAGCTGAAAACAGTCGAGAGAAACGGGCACGCAATGAAATTACTACGAGCAGCGGAATAAAGGAAGAAGAGACCCTGGTCCACTGTTGGACTGCTACCATAGAAATGTTACCTGTAAATACGCAGAGCCACTCCGTCTAAGCGCTGGAAGACGGAGTGCACCGAGGCCCGTTAGCTCAGTTGGTTAGAGCGTCGTGCTAATAACGCGAAGGTCGTGGGTTCGATCCCCCCACGGGCCACTTCGATTTTACTACTTCAAAAAGGCAACGCCGATTTCCCCGGGCAAGTATGGTGACAAAGAAATCGTCACATTGTGTGGGAGCTGATAGGGGACCCGAAAGCGACTTGTCGGGACGCGCTAAAACACTTCACAGGTCACAGCACGCTGAACACACAGTTTGTCGTCCGATCACCGCTACTGCGCGACGCTGGGCGTTGTCAGTGCTTGGGCGGGTGACCGCCTGCGAACACAGGGCGCTGCCGACAGTTTCAATTCGTATTTCTCTTTTCTCGTCGGTTTCGGAGCTGCAGCGCTATTCGGTCTAGGGCACTGGCGCCACGTTTTGCCTCTCGGTATGCCAAGTCGCGCCGTGCGGCCACAGTGAAATGAAGGAGCGTGTTGTAAAATTTTCAACAAAGAAAAAAAGAAATGTGCTAGTAATAAAACTGAATTTGTCTGACAGAACATGTAAAATCACACAATGCACGATAACAGGCAGCAGGTCTTTACTTGAGGCATAAGTAATGTTGTGCCCGCCTCGCCATACCTCTCTCAGTCGTTTCGCGTGCTTGTCCTTCTGATATAGGCCGATTGGAGAGCGTCAGCTCTCGCGTCAGCCGAGCAAAGTCGAGACAAGTCGAGACTCAAGCGGAATCGACGCACACAATATAGGGTGGCCTGCAGCCAGTAAGAGGAGGAAAGAAACATTAATTTAATGACGCGTGGCAAAAGTACTCATACGCAGAAGTAAAACGCAGGCTGCGGTGGCCGGGAATCGAACCCGGATCAACTGCTTGGAAGGCAACTATGCTGACCATTACACCACCACCGCACGGTTTTCTTCCGCGCACGCCGCGCTGTGTCTGCTTCCCGCCTGTCGGCGGCGGCTGAAGGTGGTCGCAGCAGCAGGCGCATTACGGGGTAGGCGAGCGCATCCAGACAGCGTCTCTACGCACATTTCGCGTCCTTTGGCAAGAGTCGTCGCGTGCGTGCGCCGCAACACTACTTAGACGATCGCGTTCGGGCGTCATTTTTAAGCAGTGCAGCGCAGGATTCAGCGTTTGTAGCATTCTCTCGAGAGGATGCCACGGCGCTGGACGGCAGTCCCACTTTCCCTTCAGACGTCTGCCGCGGAAAGCACAAGGAAGCTGCAAACTAGCTGAGCATCGGTGGTTCAGTGGTAGAATGCTCGCCTGCCACGCGGGCGGCCCGGGTTCGATTCCCGGCCGATGCATCATTTTGTTTTTTCCCCGATAGTGGAGCTGCGTGTCCTTCGCACTCGAAGTGCGTGGGCCACGAGAATGAACCGCGGGATTCCGTGTGGAAACAACCAAACACGCAGCGCGCACGTCTTCTCGTTTGGACTCCTGCGTGCTATTGTGCATACTGGCGTCGGCCTATCATCGCAAGTTGCCTGCAGCGCCGGGAATGCACGTGTAGTAACAGAAAAAATGAGCCAGCAAGTGCAGACTCTCTACCACTAGTATTTGCTACTTGCCGAGATACCAGAAGGTTTGGCCATCACGTGCCTCGGTAGCGCAGTAGGCAGCGCGTAAGTCTCATAATCTTAAGGTCGTGAGTTCGATCCTCACCCGGGGCATTTAATTTACTTCCGTTCACAGCTAAATTGACGGCTCTGGGGTTGCGAAGGAGCAAAACAGCTTGTAGTTTGTTATCCATAAGGCTTCAACAACTCAGCGTGAAAATGCTTACTTCCCGTTATTACTACTTGCAGTTCTTTTGTGAAATTTTCAAGAAAAAATGTACTAGTAATAAAACTGAATTTCGTATGATATAACATGTAAAGTCACACAGTGTATGACCTGCTATATAATGACAGGCTGCAGGTCTTTACTTGCGAAATAAGTAAATAAATATTACTACTCACAGCTTTGCTTTTCCTCCTACCCCTGTAACAACGAGGCCAAAAGCAACGGACTGTGACTTTTGCCATGCGCGCCTCGGCATGGGAGAGCGAAAAGATGCTCGCAAACAGGGAAAGTGCGACACGGAAAGCCAGTGGAGGGGGTGTAAACCCCAAAAATAAGCGTGCGCGTCCGGTGTGGTCTAGTGGCTAGGATACCTGGCTTTCACCCAGGAGGCCCGGGTTCGATTCCCGGTACCGGAATGTAATTTTTTCGGAACAAATCACGACAAGTTTGGACCCTGCGAAATGCTGTTTCACGTCCTCCTCGCGTTATAGCTACTGGTTCATAAACGTGAGCTGAAAACAGTCGAGAGAAACGGGCACGCAATGAAATTACTACGAGCAGCGGAATAAAGGGAGAAGAGACCCTGGTCCACTGTTGGACTGCTACCATAGAAATGTTACCTGTAAATACGCAGAGCCACTCCGTCTAAGCGCTGGAAGACGGAGTGCA
The DNA here is from genome assembly GCF_023897955.1 of Schistocerca gregaria. Lineage (NCBI taxonomy): Eukaryota > Metazoa > Arthropoda > Insecta > Orthoptera > Acrididae > Schistocerca > Schistocerca gregaria. The sequence goes on from NW_026062270.1 coordinate 93,588, forward strand.
CCGAGGCCCGTTAGCTCAGTTGGTTAGAGCGTCGTGCTAATAACGCGAAGGTCGTGGGTTCGATCCCCCCACGGGCCACTTCGATTTTACTACTTCAAAAAGGCAACGCCGATTTCCCCGGGCAAGTATGGTGACAAAGAAATCGTCACATTGTGTGGGAGCTGATAGGGGACCCGAAAGCGACTTGTCGGGACGCGCTAAAACACTTCACAGGTCACAGCACGCTGAACACACAGTTTGTCGTCCGATCACCGCTACTGCGCGACGCTGGGCGTTGTCAGTGCTTGGGCGGGTGACCGCCTGCGAACACAGGGCGCTGCCGACAGTTTCAATTCGTATTTCTCTTTTCTCGTCGGTTTCGGAGCTGCAGCGCTATTCGGTCTAGGGCACTGGCGCCACGTTTTGCCTCTCGGTATGCCAAGTCGCGCCGTGCGGCCACAGTGAAATGAAGGAGCGTGTTGTAAAATTTTCAACAAAGAAAAAAAGAAATGTGCTAGTAATAAAACTGAATTTGTCTGACAGAACATGTAAAATCACACAATGCACGATAACAGGCAGCAGGTCTTTACTTGAGGCATAAGTAATGTTGTGCCCGCCTCGCCATACCTCTCTCAGTCGTTTCGCGTGCTTGTCCTTCTGATATAGGCCGATTGGAGAGCGTCAGCTCTCGCGTCAGCCGAGCAAAGTCGAGACAAGTCGAGACTCAAGCGGAATCGACGCACACAATATAGGGTGGCCTGCAGCCAGTAAGAGGAGGAAAGAAACATTAATTTAATGACGCGTGGCAAAAGTACTCATACGCAGAAGTAAAACGCAGGCTGCGGTGGCCGGGAATCGAACCCGGATCAACTGCTTGGAAGGCAACTATGCTGACCATTACACCACCACCGCACGGTTTTCTTCCGCGCACGCCGCGCTGTGTCTGCTTCCCGCCTGTCGGCGGCGGCTGAAGGTGGTCGCAGCAGCAGGCGCATTACGGGGTAGGCGAGCGCATCCAGACAGCGTCTCTACGCACATTTCGCGTCCTTTGGCAAGAGTCGTCGCGTGCGTGCGCCGCAACACTACTTAGACGATCGCGTTCGGGCGTCATTTTTAAGCAGTGCAGCGCAGGATTCAGCGTTTGTAGCATTCTCTCGAGAGGATGCCACGGCGCTGGACGGCAGTCCCACTTTCCCTTCAGACGTCTGCCGCGGAAAGCACAAGGAAGCTGCAAACTAGCTGAGCATCGGTGGTTCAGTGGTAGAATGCTCGCCTGCCACGCGGGCGGCCCGGGTTCGATTCCCGGCCGATGCATCATTTTGTTTTTTCCCCGATAGTGGAGCTGCGTGTCCTTCGCACTCGAAGTGCGTGGGCCACGAGAATGAACCGCGGGATTCCGTGTGGAAACAACCAAACACGCAGCGCGCACGTCTTCTCGTTTGGACTCCTGCGTGCTATTGTGCATACTGGCGTCGGCCTATCATCGCAAGTTGCCTGCAGCGCCGGGAATGCACGTGTAGTAACAGAAAAAATGAGCCAGCAAGTGCAGACTCTCTACCACTAGTATTTGCTACTTGCCGAGATACCAGAAGGTTTGGCCATCACGTGCCTCGGTAGCGCAGTAGGCAGCGCGTAAGTCTCATAATCTTAAGGTCGTGAGTTCGATCCTCACCCGGGGCATTTAATTTACTTCCGTTCACAGCTAAATTGACGGCTCTGGGGTTGCGAAGGAGCAAAACAGCTTGTAGTTTGTTATCCATAAGGCTTCAACAACTCAGCGTGAAAATGCTTACTTCCCGTTATTACTACTTGCAGTTCTTTTGTGAAATTTTCAAGAAAAAATGTACTAGTAATAAAACTGAATTTCGTATGATATAACATGTAAAGTCACACAGTGTATGACCTGCTATATAATGACAGGCTGCAGGTCTTTACTTGCGAAATAAGTAAATAAATATTACTACTCACAGCTTTGCTTTTCCTCCTACCCCTGTAACAACGAGGCCAAAAGCAACGGACTGTGACTTTTGCCATGCGCGCCTCGGCATGGGAGAGCGAAAAGATGCTCGCAAACAGGGAAAGTGCGACACGGAAAGCCAGTGGAGGGGGTGTAAACCCCAAAAATAAGCGTGCGCGTCCGGTGTGGTCTAGTGGCTAGGATACCTGGCTTTCACCCAGGAGGCCCGGGTTCGATTCCCGGTACCGGAATGTAATTTTTTCGGAACAAATCACGACAAGTTTGGACCCTGCGAAATGCTGTTTCACGTCCTCCTCGCGTTATAGCTACTGGTTCATAAACGTGAGCTGAAAACAGTCGAGAGAAACGGGCACGCAATGAAATTACTACGAGCAGCGGAATAAAGGAAGAAGAGACCCTGGTCCACTGTTGGACTGCTACCATAGAAATGTTACCTGTAAATACGCAGAGCCACTCCGTCTAAGCGCTGGAAGACGGAGTGCACCGAGGCCCGTTAGCTCAGTTGGTTAGAGCGTCGTGCTAATAACGCGAAGGTCGTGGGTTCGATCCCCCCACGGGCCACTTCGATTTTACTACTTCAAAAAGGCAACGCCGATTTCCCCGGGCAAGTATGGTGACAAAGAAATCGTCACATTGTGTGGGAGCTGATAGGGGACCCGAAAGCGACTTGTCGGGACGCGCTAAAACACTTCACAGGTCACAGCACGCTGAACACACAGTTTGTCGTCCGATCACCGCTACTGCGCGACGCTGGGCGTTGTCAGTGCTTGGGCGGGTGACCGCCTGCGAACACAGGGCGCTGCCGACAGTTTCAATTCGTATTTCTCTTTTCTCGTCGGTTTCGGAGCTGCAGCGCTATTCGGTCTAGGGCACTGGCGCCACGTTTTGCCTCTCGGTATGCCAAGTCGCGCCGTGCGGCCACAGTGAAATGAAGGAGCGTGTTGTAAAATTTTCAACAAAGAAAAAAAGAAATGTGCTAGTAATAAAACTGAATTTGTCTGACAGAACATGTAAAATCACACAATGCACGATAACAGGCAGCAGGTCTTTACTTGAGGCATAAGTAATGTTGTGCCCGCCTCGCCATACCTCTCTCAGTCGTTTCGCGTGCTTGTCCTTCTGATATAGGCCGATTGGAGAGCGTCAGCTCTCGCGTCAGCCGAGCAAAGTCGAGACAAGTCGAGACTCAAGCGGAATCGACGCACACAATATAGGGTGGCCTGCAGCCAGTAAGAGGAGGAAAGAAACATTAATTTAATGACGCGTGGCAAAAGTACTCATACGCAGAAGTAAAACGCAGGCTGCGGTGGCCGGGAATCGAACCCGGATCAACTGCTTGGAAGGCAACTATGCTGACCATTACACCACCACCGCACGGTTTTCTTCCGCGCACGCCGCGCTGTGTCTGCTTCCCGCCTGTCGGCGGCGGCTGAAGGTGGTCGCAGCAGCAGGCGCATTACGGGGTAGGCGAGCGCATCCAGACAGCGTCTCTACGCACATTTCGCGTCCTTTGGCAAGAGTCGTCGCGTGCGTGCGCCGCAACACTACTTAGACGATCGCGTTCGGGCGTCATTTTTAAGCAGTGCAGCGCAGGATTCAGCGTTTGTAGCATTCTCTCGAGAGGATGCCACGGCGCTGGACGGCAGTCCCACTTTCCCTTCAGACGTCTGCCGCGGAAAGCACAAGGAAGCTGCAAACTAGCTGAGCATCGGTGGTTCAGTGGTAGAATGCTCGCCTGCCACGCGGGCGGCCCGGGTTCGATTCCCGGCCGATGCATCATTTTGTTTTTTCCCCGATAGTGGAGCTGCGTGTCCTTCGCACTCGAAGTGCGTGGGCCACGAGAATGAACCGCGGGATTCCGTGTGGAAACAACCAAACACGCAGCGCGCACGTCTTCTCGTTTGGACTCCTGCGTGCTATTGTGCATACTGGCGTCGGCCTATCATCGCAAGTTGCCTGCAGCGCCGGGAATGCACGTGTAGTAACAGAAAAAATGAGCCAGCAAGTGCAGACTCTCTACCACTAGTATTTGCTACTTGCCGAGATACCAGAAGGTTTGGCCATCACGTGCCTCGGTAGCGCAGTAGGCAGCGCGTAAGTCTCATAATCTTAAGGTCGTGAGTTCGATCCTCACCCGGGGCATTTAATTTACTTCCGTTCACAGCTAAATTGACGGCTCTGGGGTTGCGAAGGAGCAAAACAGCTTGTAGTTTGTTATCCATAAGGCTTCAACAACTCAGCGTGAAAATGCTTACTTCCCGTTATTACTACTTGCAGTTCTTTTGTGAAATTTTCAAGAAAAAATGTACTAGTAATAAAACTGAATTTCGTATGATATAACATGTAAAGTCACACAGTGTATGACCTGCTATATAATGACAGGCTGCAGGTCTTTACTTGCGAAATAAGTAAATAAATATTACTACTCACAGCTTTGCTTTTCCTCCTACCCCTGTAACAACGAGGCCAAAAGCAACGGACTGTGACTTTTGCCATGCGCGCCTCGGCATGGGAGAGCGAAAAGATGCTCGCAAACAGGGAAAGTGCGACACGGAAAGCCAGTGGAGGGGGTGTAAACCCCAAAAATAAGCGTGCGCGTCCGGTGTGGTCTAGTGGCTAGGATACCTGGCTTTCACCCAGGAGGCCCGGGTTCGATTCCCGGTACCGGAATGTAATTTTTTCGGAACAAATCATGACAAGTTTGGACCCTGCGAAATGCTGTTTCACGTCCTCCTCGCGTTATAGCTACTGGTTCATAAACGTGAGCTGAAAACAGTCGAGAGAAACGGGCACGCAATGAAATTACTACGAGCAGCGGAATAAAGGGAGAAGAGACCCTGGTCCACTGTTGGACTGCTACCATAGAAATGTTACCTGTAAATACGCAGAGCCACTCCGTCTAAGCGCTGGAAGACGGAGTGCACCGAGGCCCGTTAGCTCAGTTGGTTAGAGCGTCGTGCTAATAACGCGAAGGTCGTGGGTTCGATCCCCCCACGGGCCACTTCGATTTTACTACTTCAAAAAGGCAACGCCGATTTCCCCGGGCAAGTATGGTGACAAAGAAATCGTCACATTGTGTGGGAGCTGATAGGGGACCCGAAAGCGACTTGTCGGGACGCGCTAAAACACTTCACAGGTCACAGCACGCTGAACACACAGTTTGTCGTCCGATCACCGCTACTGCGCGACGCTGGGCGTTGTCAGTGCTTGGGCGGGTGACCGCCTGCGAACACAGGGCGCTGCCGACAGTTTCAATTCGTATTTCTCTTTTCTCGTCGGTTTCGGAGCTGCAGCGCTATTCGGTCTAGGGCACTGGCGCCACGTTTTGCCTCTCGGTATGCCAAGTCGCGCCGTGCGGCCACAGTGAAATGAAGGAGCGTGTTGTAAAATTTTCAACAAAGAAAAAAAGAAATGTGCTAGTAATAAAACTGAATTTGTCTGACAGAACATGTAAAATCACACAATGCACGATAACAGGCAGCAGGTCTTTACTTGAGGCATAAGTAATGTTGTGCCCGCCTCGCCATACCTCTCTCAGTCGTTTCGCGTGCTTGTCCTTCTGATATAGGCCGATTGGAGAGCGTCAGCTCTCGCGTCAGCCGAGCAAAGTCGAGACAAGTCGAGACTCAAGCGGAATCGACGCACACAATATAGGGTGGCCTGCAGCCAGTAAGAGGAGGAAAGAAACATTAATTTAATGACGCGTGGCAAAAGTACTCATACGCAGAAGTAAAACGCAGGCTGCGGTGGCCGGGAATCGAACCCGGATCAACTGCTTGGAAGGCAACTATGCTGACCATTACACCACCACCGCACGGTTTTCTTCCGCGCACGCCGCGCTGTGTCTGCTTCCCGCCTGTCGGCGGCGGCTGAAGGTGGTCGCAGCAGCAGGCGCATTACGGGGTAGGCGAGCGCATCCAGACAGCGTCTCTACGCACATTTCGCGTCCTTTGGCAAGAGTCGTCGCGTGCGTGCGCCGCAACACTACTTAGACGATCGCGTTCGGGCGTCATTTTTAAGCAGTGCAGCGCAGGATTCAGCGTTTGTAGCATTCTCTCGAGAGGATGCCACGGCGCTGGACGGCAGTCCCACTTTCCCTTCAGACGTCTGCCGCGGAAAGCACAAGGAAGCTGCAAACTAGCTGAGCATCGGTGGTTCAGTGGTAGAATGCTCGCCTGCCACGCGGGCGGCCCGGGTTCGATTCCCGGCCGATGCATCATTTTGTTTTTTCCCCGATAGTGGAGCTGCGTGTCCTTCGCACTCGAAGTGCGTGGGCCACGAGAATGAACCGCGGGATTCCGTGTGGAAACAACCAAACACGCAGCGCGCACGTCTTCTCGTTTGGACTCCTGCGTGCTATTGTGCATACTGGCGTCGGCCTATCATCGCAAGTTGCCTGCAGCGCCGGGAATGCACGTGTAGTAACAGAAAAAATGAGCCAGCAAGTGCAGACTCTCTACCACTAGTATTTGCTACTTGCCGAGATACCAGAAGGTTTGGCCATCACGTGCCTCGGTAGCGCAGTAGGCAGCGCGTAAGTCTCATAATCTTAAGGTCGTGAGTTCGATCCTCACCCGGGGCATTTAATTTACTTCCGTTCACAGCTAAATTGACGGCTCTGGGGTTGCGAAGGAGCAAAACAGCTTGTAGTTTGTTATCCATAAGGCTTCAACAACTCAGCGTGAAAATGCTTACTTCCCGTTATTACTACTTGCAGTTCTTTTGTGAAATTTTCAAGAAAAAATGTACTAGTAATAAAACTGAATTTCGTATGATATAACATGTAAAGTCACACAGTGTATGACCTGCTATATAATGACAGGCTGCAGGTCTTTACTTGCGAAATAAGTAAATAAATATTACTACTCACAGCTTTGCTTTTCCTCCTACCCCTGTAACAACGAGGCCAAAAGCAACGGACTGTGACTTTTGCCATGCGCGCCTCGGCATGGGAGAGCGAAAAGATGCTCGCAAACAGGGAAAGTGCGACACGGAAAGCCAGTGGAGGGGGTGTAAACCCCAAAAATAAGCGTGCGCGTCCGGTGTGGTCTAGTGGCTAGGATACCTGGCTTTCACCCAGGAGGCCCGGGTTCGATTCCCGGTACCGGAATGTAATTTTTTCGGAACAAATCACGACAAGTTTGGACCCTGCGAAATGCTGTTTCACGTCCTCCTCGCGTTATAGCTACTGGTTCATAAACGTGAGCTGAAAACAGTCGAGAGAAACGGGCACGCAATGAAATTACTACGAGCAGCGGAATAAAGGGAGAAGAGACCCTGGTCCACTGTTGGACTGCTACCATAGAAATGTTACCTGTAAATACGCAGAGCCACTCCGTCTAAGCGCTGGAAGACGGAGTGCACCGAGGCCCGTTAGCTCAGTTGGTTAGAGCGTCGTGCTAATAACGCGAAGGTCGTGGGTTCGATCCCCCCACGGGCCACTTCGATTTTACTACTTCAAAAAGGCAACGCCGATTTCCCCGGGCAAGTATGGTGACAAAGAAATCGTCACATTGTGTGGGAGCTGATAGGGGACCCGAAAGCGACTTGTCGGGACGCGCTAAAACACTTCACAGGTCACAGCACGCTGAACACACAGTTTGTCGTCCGATCACCGCTACTGCGCGACGCTGGGCGTTGTCAGTGCTTGGGCGGGTGACCGCCTGCGAACACAGGGCGCTGCCGACAGTTTCAATTCGTATTTCTCTTTTCTCGTCGGTTTCGGAGCTGCAGCGCTATTCGGTCTAGGGCACTGGCGCCACGTTTTGCCTCTCGGTATGCCAAGTCGCGCCGTGCGGCCACAGTGAAATGAAGGAGCGTGTTGTAAAATTTTCAACAAAGAAAAAAAGAAATGTGCTAGTAATAAAACTGAATTTGTCTGACAGAACATGTAAAATCACACAATGCACGATAACAGGCAGCAGGTCTTTACTTGAGGCATAAGTAATGTTGTGCCCGCCTCGCCATACCTCTCTCAGTCGTTTCGCGTGCTTGTCCTTCTGATATAGGCCGATTGGAGAGCGTCAGCTCTCGCGTCAGCCGAGCAAAGTCGAGACAAGTCGAGACTCAAGCGGAATCGACGCACACAATATAGGGTGGCCTGCAGCCAGTAAGAGGAGGAAAGAAACATTAATTTAATGACGCGTGGCAAAAGTACTCATACGCAGAAGTAAAACGCAGGCTGCGGTGGCCGGGAATCGAACCCGGATCAACTGCTTGGAAGGCAACTATGCTGACCATTACACCACCACCGCACGGTTTTCTTCCGCGCACGCCGCGCTGTGTCTGCTTCCCGCCTGTCGGCGGCGGCTGAAGGTGGTCGCAGCAGCAGGCGCATTACGGGGTAGGCGAGCGCATCCAGACAGCGTCTCTACGCACATTTCGCGTCCTTTGGCAAGAGTCGTCGCGTGCGTGCGCCGCAACACTACTTAGACGATCGCGTTCGGGCGTCATTTTTAAGCAGTGCAGCGCAGGATTCAGCGTTTGTAGCATTCTCTCGAGAGGATGCCACGGCGCTGGACGGCAGTCCCACTTTCCCTTCAGACGTCTGCCGCGGAAAGCACAAGGAAGCTGCAAACTAGCTGAGCATCGGTGGTTCAGTGGTAGAATGCTCGCCTGCCACGCGGGCGGCCCGGGTTCGATTCCCGGCCGATGCATCATTTTGTTTTTTCCCCGATAGTGGAGCTGCGTGTCCTTCGCACTCGAAGTGCGTGGGCCACGAGAATGAACCGCGGGATTCCGTGTGGAAACAACCAAACACGCAGCGCGCACGTCTTCTCGTTTGGACTCCTGCGTGCTATTGTGCATACTGGCGTCGGCCTATCATCGCAAGTTGCCTGCAGCGCCGGGAATGCACGTGTAGTAACAGAAAAAATGAGCCAGCAAGTGCAGACTCTCTACCACTAGTATTTGCTACTTGCCGAGGTACCAGAAGGTTTGGCCATGACGTGCCTCGGTAGCGCAGTAGGCAGCGCGTAAGTCTCATAATCTTAAGGTCGTGAGTTCGATCCTCACCCGGGGCATTTAATTTACTTCCGTTCACAGCTAAATTGACGGCTCTGGGGTTGCGAAGGAGCAAAACAGCTTGTAGTTTGTTATCCATAAGGCTTCAACAACTCAGCGTGAAAATGCTTACTTCCCGTTATTACTACTTGCAGTTCTTTTGTGAAATTTTCAAGAAAAAATGTACTAGTAATAAAACTGAATTTCGTATGATATAACATGTAAAGTCACACAGTGTATGACCTGCTATATAATGACAGGCTGCAGGTCTTTACTTGCGAAATAAGTAAATAAATATTACTACTCACAGCTTTGCTTTTCCTCCTACCCCAGTAACAACGAGGCCAAAAGCAACGGACTGTGACTTTTGCCATGCGCGCCTCGGCATGGGAGAGCGAAAAGATGCTCGCAAACAGGGAAAGTGCGACACGGAAAGCCAGTGGAGGGGGTGTAAACCCCAAAAATAAGCGTGCGCGTCCGGTGTGGTCTAGTGGCTAGGATACCTGGCTTTCACCCAGGAGGCCCGGGTTCGATTCCCGGTACCGGAATGTAATTTTTTCGGAACAAATCACGACAAGTTTGGACCCTGCGAAATGCTGTTTCACGTCCTCCTCGCGTTATAGCTACTGGTTCATAAACGTGAGCTGAAAACAGTCGAGAGAAACGGGCACGCAATGAAATTACTACGAGCAGCGGAATAAAGGGAGAAGAGACCCTGGTCCACTGTTGGACTGCTACCATAGAAATGTTACCTGTAAATACGCAGAGCCACTCCGTCTAAGCGCTGGAAGACGGAGTGCACCGAGGCCCGTTAGCTCAGTTGGTTAGAGCGTCGTGCTAATAACGCGAAGGTCGTGGGTTCGATCCCCCCACGGGCCACTTCGATTTTACTACTTCAAAAAGGCAACGCCGATTTCCCCGGGCAAGTATGGTGACAAAGAAATCGTCACATTGTGTGGGAGCTGATAGGGGACCCGAAAGCGACTTGTCGGGACGCGCTAAAACACTTCACAGGTCACAGCACGCTGAACACACAGTTTGTCGTCCGATCACCGCTACTGCGCGACGCTGGGCGTTGTCAGTGCTTGGGCGGGTGACCGCCTGCGAACACAGGGCGCTGCCGACAGTTTCAATTCGTATTTCTCTTTTCTCGTCGGTTTCGGAGCTGCAGCGCTATTCGGTCTAGGGCACTGGCGCCACGTTTTGCCTCTCGGTATGCCAAGTCGCGCCGTGCGGCCACAGTGAAATGAAGGAGCGTGTTGTAAAATTTTCAACAAAGAAAAAAAGAAATGTGCTAGTAATAAAACTGAATTTGTCTGACAGAACATGTAAAATCACACAATGCACGATAACAGGCAGCAGGTCTTTACTTGAGGCATAAGTAATGTTGTGCCCGCCTCGCCATACCTCTCTCAGTCGTTTCGCGTGCTTGTCCTTCTGATATAGGCCGATTGGAGAGCGTCAGCTCTCGCGTCAGCCGAGCAAAGTCGAGACAAGTCGAGACTCAAGCGGAATCGACGCACACAATATAGGGTGGCCTGCAGCCAGTAAGAGGAGGAAAGAAACATTAATTTAATGACGCGTGGCAAAAGTACTCATACGCAGAAGTAAAACGCAGGCTGCGGTGGCCGGGAATCGAACCCGGATCAACTGCTTGGAAGGCAACTATGCTGACCATTACACCACCACCGCACGGTTTTCTTCCGCGCACGCCGCGCTGTGTCTGCTTCCCGCCTGTCGGCGGCGGCTGAAGGTGGTCGCAGCAGCAGGCGCATTACGGGGTAGGCGAGCGCATCCAGACAGCGTCTCTACGCACATTTCGCGTCCTTTGGCAAGAGTCGTCGCGTGCGTGCGCCGCAACACTACTTAGACGATCGCGTTCGGGCGTCATTTTTAAGCAGTGCAGCGCAGGATTCAGCGTTTGTAGCATTCTCTCGAGAGGATGCCACGGCGCTGGACGGCAGTCCCACTTTCCCTTCAGACGTCTGCCGCGGAAAGCACAAGGAAGCTGCAAACTAGCTGAGCATCGGTGGTTCAGTGGTAGAATGCTCGCCTGCCACGCGGGCGGCCCGGGTTCGATTCCCGGCCGATGCATCATTTTGTTTTTTCCCCGATAGTGGAGCTGCGTGTCCTTCGCACTCGAAGTGCGTGGGCCACGAGAATGAACCGCGGGATTCCGTGTGGAAACAACCAAACACGCAGCGCGCACGTCTTCTCGTTTGGACTCCTGCGTGCTATTGTGCATACTGGCGTCGGCCTATCATCGCAAGTTGCCTGCAGCGCCGGGAATGCACGTGTAGTAACAGAAAAAATGAGCCAGCAAGTGCAGACTCTCTACCACTAGTATTTGCTACTTGCCGAGATACCAGAAGGTTTGGCCATCACGTGCCTCGGTAGCGCAGTAGGCAGCGCGTAAGTCTCATAATCTTAAGGTCGTGAGTTCGATCCTCACCCGGGGCATTTAATTTACTTCCGTTCACAGCTAAATTGACGGCTCTGGGGTTGCGAAGGAGCAAAACAGCTTGTAGTTTGTTATCCATAAGGCTTCAACAACTCAGCGTGAAAATGCTTACTTCCCGTTATTACTACTTGCAGTTCTTTTGTGAAATTTTCAAGAAAAAATGTACTAGTAATAAAACTGAATTTCGTATGATATAACATGTAAAGTCACACAGTGTATGACCTGCTATATAATGACAGGCTGCAGGTCTTTACTTGCGAAATAAGTAAATAAATATTACTACTCACAGCTTTGCTTTTCCTCCTACCCCTGTAACAACGAGGCCAAAAGCAACGGACTGTGACTTTTGCCATGCGCGCCTCGGCATGGGAGAGCGAAAAGTTGCTCGCAAACAGGGAAAGTGCGACACGGAAAGCCAGTGGAGGGGGTGTAAACCCCAAAAATAAGCGTGCGCGTCCGGTGTGGTCTAGTGGCTAGGATACCTGGCTTTCACCCAGGAGGCCCGGGTTCGATTCCTGGTACCGGAATGTAATTTTTTCGGAACAAATCACGACAAGTTTGGACCCTGCGAAATGCTGTTTCACGTCCTCCTCGCGTTATAGCTACTGGTTCATAAACGTGAGCTGAAAACAGTCGAGAGAAACGGGCACGCAATGAAATTACTACGAGCAGCGGAATAAAGGGAGAAGAGACCCTGGTCCACTGTTGGACTGCTACCATAGAAATGTTACCTGTAAATACGCAGAGCCACTCCGTCTAAGCGCTGGAAGACGGAGTGCACCGAGGCCCGTTAGCTCAGTTGGTTAGAGCGTCGTGCTAATAACGCGAAGGTCGTGGGTTCGATCCCCCCACGGGCCACTTCGATTTTACTACTTCAAAAAGGCAACGCCGATTTCCCCGGGCAAGTATGGTGACAAAGAAATCGTCACATTGTGTGGGAGCTGATAGGGGACCCGAAAGCGACTTGTCGGGACGCGCTAAAACACTTCACAGGTCACAGCACGCTGAACACACAGTTTGTCGTCCGATCACCGCTACTGCGCGACGCTGGGCGTTGTCAGTGCTTGGGCGGGTGACCGCCTGCGAACACAGGGCGCTGCCGACAGTTTCAATTCGTATTTCTCTTTTCTCGTCGGTTTCGGAGCTGCAGCGCTATTCGGTCTAGGGCACTGGCGCCACGTTTTGCCTCTCGGTATGCCAAGTCGCGCCGTGCGGCCACAGTGAAATGAAGGAGCGTGTTGTAAAATTTTCAACAAAGAAAAAAAGAAATGTGCTAGTAATAAAACTGAATTTGTCTGACAGAACATGTAAAATCACACAATGCACGATAACAGGCAGCAGGTCTTTACTTGAGGCATAAGTAATGTTGTGCCCGCCTCGCCATACCTCTCTCAGTCGTTTCGCGTGCTTGTCCTTCTGATATAGGCCGATTGGAGAGCGTCAGCTCTCGCGTCAGCCGAGCAAAGTCGAGACAAGTCGAGACTCAAGCGGAATCGACGCACACAATATAGGGTGGCCTGCAGCCAGTAAGAGGAGGAAAGAAACATTAATTTAATGACGCGTGGCAAAAGTACTCATACGCAGAAGTAAAACGCAGGCTGCGGTGGCCGGGAATCGAACCCGGATCAACTGCTTGGAAGGCAACTATGCTGACCATTACACCACCACCGCACGGTTTTCTTCCGCGCACGCCGCGCTGTGTCTGCTTCCCGCCTGTCGGCGGCGGCTGAAGGTGGTCGCAGCAGCAGGCGCATTACGGGGTAGGCGAGCGCATCCAGACAGCGTCTCTACGCACATTTCGCGTCCTTTGGCAAGAGTCGTCGCGTGCGTGCGCCGCAACACTACTTAGACGATCGCGTTCGGGCGTCATTTTTAAGCAGTGCAGCGCAGGATTCAGCGTTTGTAGCATTCTCTCGAGAGGATGCCACGGCGCTGGACGGCAGTCCCACTTTCCCTTCAGACGTCTGCCGCGGAAAGCACAAGGAAGCTGCAAACTAGCTGAGCATCGGTGGTTCAGTGGTAGAATGCTCGCCTGCCACGCGGGCGGCCCGGGTTCGATTCCCGGCCGATGCATCATTTTGTTTTTTCCCCGATAGTGGAGCTGCGTGTCCTTCGCACTCGAAGTGCGTGGGCCACGAGAATGAACCGCGGGATTCCGTGTGGAAACAACCAAACACGCAGCGCGCACGTCTTCTCGTTTGGACTCCTGCGTGCTATTGTGCATACTGGCGTCGGCCTATCATCGCAAGTTGCCTGCAGCGCCGGGAATGCACGTGTAGTAACAGAAAAAATGAGCCAGCAAGTGCAGACTCTCTACCACTAGTATTTGCTACTTGCCGAGATACCAGAAGGTTTGGCCATCACGTGCCTCGGTAGCGCAGTAGGCAGCGCGTAAGTTTCATAATCTTAAGGTCGTGAGTTCGATCCTCACCCGGGGCATTTAATTTACTTCCGTTCACAGCTAAATTGACGGCTCTGGGGTTGCGAAGGAGCAAAACAGCTTGTAGTTTGTTATCCATAAGGCTTCAACAACTCAGCGTGAAAATGCTTACTTCCCGTTATTACTACTTGCAGTTCTTTTGTGAAATTTTCAAGAAAAAATGTACTAGTAATAAAACTGAATTTCGTATGATATAACATGTAAAGTCACACAGTGTATGACCTGCTATATAATGACAGGCTGCAGGTCTTTACTTGCGAAATAAGTAAATAAATATTACTACTCACAGCTTTGCTTTTCCTCCTACCCCTGTAACAACGAGGCCAAAAGCAACGGACTGTGACTTTTGCCATGCGCGCCTCGGCATGGGAGAGCGAAAAGTTGCTCGCAAACAGGGAAAGTGCGACACGGAAAGCCAGTGGAGGGGGTGTAAACCCCAAAAATAAGCGTGCGCGTCCGGTGTGGTCTAGTGGCTAGGATACCTGGCTTTCACCCAGGAGGCCCGGGTTCGATTCCCGGTACCGGAATGTAATTTTTTCGGAACAAAACACGACAAGTTTGGACCCTGCGAAATGCTGTTTCACGTCCTCCTCGCGTTATAGCTACTGGTTCATAAACGTGAGCTGAAAACAGTCGAGAGAAACGGGCACGCAATGAAATTACTACGAGCAGCGGAATAAAGGGAGAAGAGACCCTGGTCCACTGTTGGACTGCTACCATAGAAATGTTACCTGTAAATACGCAGAGCCACTCCGTCTAAGCGCTGGAAGACGGAGTGCACCGAGGCCCGTTAGCTCAGTTGGTTAGAGCGTCGTGCTAATAACGCGAAGGTCGTGGGTTCGATCCCCCCACGGGCCACTTCGATTTTACTACTTCAAAAAGGCAACGCCGATTTCCCCGGGCAAGTATGGTGACAAAGAAATCGTCACATTGTGTGGGAGCTGATAGGGGACCCGAAAGCGACTTGTCGGGACGCGCTAAAACACTTCACAGGTCACAGCACGCTGAACACACAGTTTGTCGTCCGATCACCGCTACTGCGCGACGCTGGGCGTTGTCAGTGCTTGGGCGGGTGACCGCCTGCGAACACAGGGCGCTGCCGACAGTTTCAATTCGTATTTCTCTTTTCTCGTCGGTTTCGGAGCTGCAGCGCTATTCGGTCTAGGGCACTGGCGCCACGTTTTGCCTCTCGGTATGCCAAGTCGCGCCGTGCGGCCACAGTGAAATGAAGGAGCGTGTTGTAAAATTTTCAACAAAGAAAAAAAGAAATGTGCTAGTAATAAAACTGAATTTGTCTGACAGAACATGTAAAATCACACAATGCACGATAACAGGCAGCAGGTCTTTACTTGAGGCATAAGTAATGTTGTGCCCGCCTCGCCATACCTCTCTCAGTCGTTTCGCGTGCTTGTCCTTCTGATATAGGCCGATTGGAGAGCGTCAGCTCTCGCGTCAGCCGAGCAAAGTCGAGACAAGTCGAGACTCAAGCGGAATCGACGCACACAATATAGGGTGGCCTGCAGCCAGTAAGAGGAGGAAAGAAACATTAATTTAATGACGCGTGGCAAAAGTACTCATACGCAGAAGTAAAACGCAGGCTGCGGTGGCCGGGAATCGAACCCGGATCAACTGCTTGGAAGGCAACTATGCTGACCATTACACCACCACCGCACGCTTTTCTTCCGCGCACGCCGCGCTGTGTCTGCTTCCCGCCTGTCGGCGGCGGCTGAAGGTGGTCGCAGCAGCAGGCGCATTACGGGGTAGGCGAGCGCATCCAGACAGCGTCTCTACGCACATTTCGCGTCCTTTGGCAAGAGTCGTCGCGTGCGTGCGCCGCAACACTACTTAGACGATCGCGTTCGGGCGTCATTTTTAAGCAGTGCAGCGCAGGATTCAGCGTTTGTAGCATTCTCTCGAGAGGATGCCACGGCGCTGGACGGCAGTCCCACTTTCCCTTCAGACGTCTGCCGCGGAAAGCACAAGGAAGCTGCAAACTAGCTGAGCATCGGTGGTTCAGTGGTAGAATGCTCGCCTGCCACGCGGGCGGCCCGGGTTCGATTCCCGGCCGATGCATCATTTTGTTTTTTCCCCGATAGTGGAGCTGCGTGTCCTTCGCACTCGAAGTGCGTGGGCCACGAGAATGAACCGCGGGATTCCGTGTGGAAACAACCAAACACGCAGCGCGCACGTCTTCTCGTTTGGACTCCTGCGTGCTATTGTGCATACTGGCGTCGGCCTATCATCGCAAGTTGCCTGCAGCGCCGGGAATGCACGTGTAGTAACAGAAAAAATGAGCCAGCAAGTGCAGACTCTCTACCACTAGTATTTGCTACTTGCCGAGATACCAGAAGGTTTGGCCATCACGTGCCTCGGTAGCGCAGTAGGCAGCGCGTAAGTCTCATAATCTTAAGGTCGTGAGTTCGATCCTCACCCGGGGCATTTAATTTACTTCCGTTCACAGCTAATTTGACGGCTCTGGGGTTGCGAAGGAGCAAAACAGCTTGTAGTTTGTTATCCATAAGGCTTCAACAACTCAGCGTGAAAATGCTTACTTCCCGTTATTACTACTTGCAGTTCTTTTGTGAAATTTTCAAGAAAAAATGTACTAGTAATAAAACTGAATTTCGTATGATATAACATGTAAAGTCACACAGTGTATGACCTGCTATATAATGACAGGCTGCAGGTCTTTACTTGCGAAATAAGTAAATAAATATTACTACTCACAGCTTTGCTTTTCCTCCTACCCCTGTAACAACGAGGCCAAAAGCAACGGACTGTGACTTTTGCCATGCGCGCCTCGGCATGGGAGAGCGAAAAGATGCTCGCAAACAGGGAAAGTGCGACACGGAAAGCCAGTGGAGGGGGTGTAAACCCCAAAAATAAGCGTGCGCGTCCGGTGTGGTCTAGTGGCTAGGATACCTGGCTTTCACCCAGGAGGCCCGGGTTCGATTCCCGGTACCGGAATGTAATTTTTTCGGAACAAAACACGACAAGTTTGGACCCTGCGAAATGCTGTTTCACGTCCTCCTCGCGTTATAGCTACTGGTTCATAAACGTGAGCTGAAAACAGTCGAGAGAAACGGGCACGCAATGAAATTACTACGAGCAGCGGAATAAAGGGAGAAGAGACCCTGGTCCACTGTTGGACTGCTACCATAGAAATGTTACCTGTAAATACGCAGAGCCACTCCGTCTAAGCGCTGGAAGACGGAGTGCACCGAGGCCCGTTAGCTCAGTTGGTTAGAGCGTCGTGCTAATAACGCGAAGGTCGTGGGTTCGATCCCCCCACGGGCCACTTCGATTTTACTACTTCAAAAAGGCAACGCCGATTTCCCCGGGCAAGTATGGTGACAAAGAAATCGTCACATTGTGTGGGAGCTGATAGGGGACCCGAAAGCGACTTGTCGGGACGCGCTAAAACACTTCACAGGTCACAGCACGCTGAACACACAGTTTGTCGTCCGATCACCGCTACTGCGCGACGCTGGGCGTTGTCAGTGCTTGGGCGGGTGACCGCCTGCGAACACAGGGCGCTGCCGACAGTTTCAATTCGTATTTCTCTTTTCTCGTCGGTTTCGGAGCTGCAGCGCTATTCGGTCTAGGGCACTGGCGCCACGTTTTGCCTCTCGGTATGCCAAGTCGCGCCGTGCGGCCACAGTGAAATGAAGGAGCGTGTTGTAAAATTTTCAACAAAGAAAAAAAGAAATGTGCTAGTAATAAAACTGAATTTGTCTGACAGAACATGTAAAATCACACAATGCACGATAACAGGCAGCAGGTCTTTACTTGAGGCATAAGTAATGTTGTGCCCGCCTCGCCATACCTCTCTCAGTCGTTTCGCGTGCTTGTCCTTCTGATATAGGCCGATTGGAGAGCGTCAGCTCTCGCGTCAGCCGAGCAAAGTCGAGACAAGTCGAGACTCAAGCGGAATCGACGCACACAATATAGGGTGGCCTGCAGCCAGTAAGAGGAGGAAAGAAACATTAATTTAATGACGCGTGGCAAAAGTACTCATACGCAGAAGTAAAACGCAGGCTGCGGTGGCCGGGAATCGAACCCGGATCAACTGCTTGGAAGGCAACTATGCTGACCATTACACCACCACCGCACGGTTTTCTTCCGCGCACGCCGCGCTATGTCTGCTTCCCGCCTGTCGGCGGCGGCTGAAGGTGGTCGCAGCAGCAGGCGCATTACGGGGTAGGCGAGCGCATCCAGACAGCGTCTCTACGCACATTTCGCGTCCTTTGGCAAGAGTCGTCGCGTGCGTGCGCCGCAACACTACTTAGACGATCGCGTTCGGGCGTCATTTTTAAGCAGTGCAGCGCAGGATTCAGCGTTTGTAGCATTCTCTCGAGAGGATGCCACGGCGCTGGACGGCAGTCCCACTTTCCCTTCAGACGTCTGCCGCGGAAAGCACAAGGAAGCTGCAAACTAGCTGAGCATCGGTGGTTCAGTGGTAGAATGCTCGCCTGCCACGCGGGCGGCCCGGGTTCGATTCCCGGCCGATGCATCATTTTGTTTTTTCCCCGATAGTGGAGCTGCGTGTCCTTCGCACTCGAAGTGCGTGGGCCACGAGAATGAACCGCGGGATTCCGTGTGGAAACAACCAAACACGCAGCGCGCACGTCTTCTCGTTTGGACTCCTGCGTGCTATTGTGCATACTGGCGTCGGCCTATCATCGCAAGTTGCCTGCAGCGCCGGGAATGCACGTGTAGTAACAGAAAAAATGAGCCAGCAAGTGCAGACTCTCTACCACTAGTATTTGCTACTTGCCGAGATACCAGAAGGTTTGGCCATCACGTGCCTCGGTAGCGCAGTAGGCAGCGCGTAAGTCTCATAATCTTAAGGTCGTGAGTTCGATCCTCACCCGGGGCATTTAATTTACTTCCGTTCACAGCTAAATTGACGGCTCTGGGGTTGCGAAGGAGCAAAACAGCTTGTAGTTTGTTATCCATAAGGCTTCAACAACTCAGCGTGAAAATGCTTACTTCCCGTTATTACTACTTGCAGTTCTTTTGTGAAATTTTCAAGAAAAAATGTACTAGTAATAAAACTGAATTTCGTATGATATAACATGTAAAGTCACACAGTGTATGACCTGCTATATAATGACAGGCTGCAGGTCTTTACTTGCGAAATAAGTAAATAAATATTACTACTCACAGCTTTGCTTTTCCTCCTACCCCTGTAACAACGAGGCCAAAAGCAACGGACTGTGACTTTTGCCATGCGCGCCTCGGCATGGGAGAGCGAAAAGTTGCTCGCAAACAGGGAAAGTGCGACACGGAAAGCCAGTGGAGGGGGTGTAAACCCCAAAAATAAGCGTGCGCGTCCGGTGTGGTCTAGTGGCTAGGATACCTGGCTTTCACCCAGGAGGCCCGGGTTCGATTCCCGGTACCGGAATGTAATTTTTTCGGAACAAAACACGACAAGTTTGGACCCTGCGAAATGCTGTTTCACGTCCTCCTCGCGTTATAGCTACTGGTTCATAAACGTGAGCTGAAAACAGTCGAGAGAAACGGGCACGCAATGAAATTACTACGAGCAGCGGAATAAAGGGAGAAGAGACCCTGGTCCACTGTTGGACTGCTACCATAGAAATGTTACCTGTAAATACGCAGAGCCACTCCGTCTAAGCGCTGGAAGACGGAGTGCACCGAGGCCCGTTAGCTCAGTTGGTTAGAGCGTCGTGCTAATAACGCGAAGGTCGTGGGTTCGATCCCCCCACGGGCCACTTCGATTTTACTACTTCAAAAAGGCAACGCCGATTTCCCCGGGCAAGTATGGTGACAAAGAAATCGTCACATTGTGTGGGAGCTGATAGGGGACCCGAAAGCGACTTGTCGGGACGCGCTAAAACACTTCACAGGTCACAGCACGCTGAACACACAGTTTGTCGTCCGATCACCGCTACTGCGCGACGCTGGGCGTTGTCAGTGCTTGGGCGGGTGACCGCCTGCGAACACAGGGCGCTGCCGACAGTTTCAATTCGTATTTCTCTTTTCTCGTCGGTTTCGGAGCTGCAGCGCTATTCGGTCTAGGGCACTGGCGCCACGTTTTGCCTCTCGGTATGCCAAGTCGCGCCGTGCGGCCACAGTGAAATGAAGGAGCGTGTTGTAAAATTTTCAACAAAGAAAAAAAGAAATGTGCTAGTAATAAAACTGAATTTGTCTGACAGAACATGTAAAATCACACAATGCACGATAACAGGCAGCAGGTCTTTACTTGAGGCATAAGTAATGTTGTGCCCGCCTCGCCATACCTCTCTCAGTCGTTTCGCGTGCTTGTCCTTCTGATATAGGCCGATTGGAGAGCGTCAGCTCTCGCGTCAGCCGAGCAAAGTCGAGACAAGTCGAGACTCAAGCGGAATCGACGCACACAATATAGGGTGGCCTGCAGCCAGTAAGAGGAGGAAAGAAACATTAATTTAATGACGCGTGGCAAAAGTACTCATACGCAGAAGTAAAACGCAGGCTGCGGTGGCCGGGAATCGAACCCGGATCAACTGCTTGGAAGGCAACTATGCTGACCATTACACCACCACCGCACGGTTTTCTTCCGCGCACGCCGCGCTGTGTCTGCTTCCCGCCTGTCGGCGGCGGCTGAAGGTGGTCGCAGCAGCAGGCGCATTACGGGGTAGGCGAGCGCATCCAGACAGCGTCTCTACGCACATTTCGCGTCCTTTGGCAAGAGTCGTCGCGTGCGTGCGCCGCAACACTACTTAGACGATCGCGTTCGGGCGTCATTTTTAAGCAGTGCAGCGCAGGATTCAGCGTTTGTAGCATTCTCTCGAGAGGATGCCACGGCGCTGGACGGCAGTCCCACTTTCCCTTCAGACGTCTGCCGCGGAAAGCACAAGGAAGCTGCAAACTAGCTGAGCATCGGTGGTTCAGTGGTAGAATGCTCGCCTGCCACGCGGGCGGCCCGGGTTCGATTCCCGGCCGATGCATCATTTTGTTTTTTCCCCGATAGTGGAGCTGCGTGTCCTTCGCACTCGAAGTGCGTGGGCCACGAGAATGAACCGCGGGATTCCGTGTGGAAACAACCAAACACGCAGCGCGCACGTCTTCTCGTTTGGACTCCTGCGTGCTATTGTGCATACTGGCGTCGGCCTATCATCGCAAGTTGCCTGCAGCGCCGGGAATGCACGTGTAGTAACAGAAAAAATGAGCCAGCAAGTGCAGACTCTCTACCACTAGTATTTGCTACTTGCCGAGATACCAGAAGGTTTGGCCATCACGTGCCTCGGTAGCGCAGTAGGCAGCGCGTAAGTCTCATAATCTTAAGGTCGTGAGTTCGATCCTCACCCGGGGCATTTAATTTACTTCCGTTCACAGCTAATTTGACGGCTCTGGGGTTGCGAAGGAGCAAAACAGCTTGTAGTTTGTTATCCATAAGGCTTCAACAACTCAGCGTGAAAATGCTTACTTCCCGTTATTACTACTTGCAGTTCTTTTGTGAAATTTTCAAGAAAAAATGTACTAGTAATAAAACTGAATTTCGTATGATATAACATGTAAAGTCACACAGTGTATGACCTGCTATATAATGACAGGCTGCAGGTCTTTACTTGCGAAATAAGTAAATAAATATTACTACTCACAGCTTTGCTTTTCCTCCTACCCCTGTAACAACGAGGCCAAAAGCAACGGACTGTGACTTTTGCCATGCGCGCCTCGGCATGGGAGAGCGAAAAGATGCTCGCAAACAGGGAAAGTGCGACACGGAAAGCCAGTGGAGGGGGTGTAAACCCCAAAAATAAGCGTGCGCGTCCGGTGTGGTCTAGTGGCTAGGATACCTGGCTTTCACCCAGGAGGCCCGGGTTCGATTCCCGGTACCGGAATGTAATTTTTTCGGAACAAAACACGACAAGTTTGGACCCTGCGAAATGCTGTTTCACGTCCTCCTCGCGTTATAGCTACTGGTTCATAAACGTGAGCTGAAAACAGTCGAGAGAAACGGGCACGCAATGAAATTACTACGAGCAGCGGAATAAAGGGAGAAGAGACCCTGGTCCACTGTTGGACTGCTACCATAGAAATGTTACCTGTAAATACGCAGAGCCACTCCGTCTAAGCGCTGGAAGACGGAGTGCACCGAGGCCCGTTAGCTCAGTTGGTTAGAGCGTCGTGCTAATAACGCGAAGGTCGTGGGTTCGATCCCCCCACGGGCCACTTCGATTTTACTACTTCAAAAAGGCAACGCCGATTTCCCCGGGCAAGTATGGTGACAAAGAAATCGTCACATTGTGTGGGAGCTGATAGGGGACCCGAAAGCGACTTGTCGGGACGCGCTAAAACACTTCACAGGTCACAGCACGCTGAACACACAGTTTGTCGTCCGATCACCGCTACTGCGCGACGCTGGGCGTTGTCAGTGCTTGGGCGGGTGACCGCCTGCGAACACAGGGCGCTGCCGACAGTTTCAATTCGTATTTCTCTTTTCTCGTCGGTTTCGGAGCTGCAGCGCTATTCGGTCTAGGGCACTGGCGCCACGTTTTGCCTCTCGGTATGCCAAGTCGCGCCGTGCGGCCACAGTGAAATGAAGGAGCGTGTTGTAAAATTTTCAACAAAGAAAAAAAGAAATGTGCTAGTAATAAAACTGAATTTGTCTGACAGAACATGTAAAATCACACAATGCACGATAACAGGCAGCAGGTCTTTACTTGAGGCATAAGTAATGTTGTGCCCGCCTCGCCATACCTCTCTCAGTCGTTTCGCGTGCTTGTCCTTCTGATATAGGCCGATTGGAGAGCGTCAGCTCTCGCGTCAGCCGAGCAAAGTCGAGACAAGTCGAGACTCAAGCGGAATCGACGCACACAATATAGGGTGGCCTGCAGCCAGTAAGAGGAGGAAAGAAACATTAATTTAATGACGCGTGGCAAAAGTACTCATACGCAGAAGTAAAACGCAGGCTGCGGTGGCCGGGAATCGAACCCGGATCAACTGCTTGGAAGGCAACTATGCTGACCATTACACCACCACCGCACGGTTTTCTTCCGCGCACGCCGCGCTGTGTCTGCTTCCCGCCTGTCGGCGGCGGCTGAAGGTGGTCGCAGCAGCAGGCGCATTACGGGGTAGGCGAGCGCATCCAGACAGCGTCTCTACGCACATTTCGCGTCCTTTGGCAAGAGTCGTCGCGTGCGTGCGCCGCAACACTACTTAGACGATCGCGTTCGGGCGTCATTTTTAAGCAGTGCAGCGCAGGATTCAGCGTTTGTAGCATTCTCTCGAGAGGATGCCACGGCGCTGGACGGCAGTCCCACTTTCCCTTCAGACGTCTGCCGCGGAAAGCACAAGGAAGCTGCAAACTAGCTGAGCATCGGTGGTTCAGTGGTAGAATGCTCGCCTGCCACGCGGGCGGCCCGGGTTCGATTCCCGGCCGATGCATCATTTTGTTTTTTCCCCGATAGTGGAGCTGCGTGTCCTTCGCACTCGAAGTGCGTGGGCCACGAGAATGAACCGCGGGATTCCGTGTGGAAACAACCAAACACGCAGCGCGCACGTCTTCTCGTTTGGACTCCTGCGTGCTATTGTGCATACTGGCGTCGGCCTATCATCGCAAGTTGCCTGCAGCGCCGGGAATGCACGTGTAGTAACAGAAAAAATGAGCCAGCAAGTGCAGACTCTCTACCACTAGTATTTGCTACTTGCCGAGATACCAGAAGGTTTGGCCATCACGTGCCTCGGTAGCGCAGTAGGCAGCGCGTAAGTCTCATAATCTTAAGGTCGTGAGTTCGATCCTCACCCGGGGCATTTAATTTACTTCCGTTCACAGCTAATTTGACGGCTCTGGGGTTGCGAAGGAGCAAAACAGCTTGTAGTTTGTTATCCATAAGGCTTCAACAACTCAGCGTGAAAATGCTTACTTCCCGTTATTACTACTTGCAGTTCTTTTGTGAAATTTTCAAGAAAAAATGTACTAGTAATAAAACTGAATTTCGTATGATATAACATGTAAAGTCACACAGTGTATGACCTGCTATATAATGACAGGCTGCAGGTCTTTACTTGCGAAATAAGTAAATAAATATTACTACTCACAGCTTTGCTTTTCCTCCTACCCCTGTAACAACGAGGCCAAAAGCAACGGACTGTGACTTTTGCCATGCGCGCCTCGGCATGGGAGAGCGAAAAGATGCTCGCAAACAGGGAAAGTGCGACACGGAAAGCCAGTGGAGGGGGTGTAAACCCCAAAAATAAGCGTGCGCGTCCGGTGTGGTCTAGTGGCTAGGATACCTGGCTTTCACCCAGGAGGCCCGGGTTCGATTCCCGGTACCGGAATGTAATTTTTTCGGAACAAAACACGACAAGTTTGGACCCTGCGAAATGCTGTTTCACGTCCTCCTCGCGTTATAGCTACTGGTTCATAAACGTGAGCTGAAAACAGTCGAGAGAAACGGGCACGCAATGAAATTACTACGAGCAGCGGAATAAAGGGAGAAGAGACCCTGGTCCACTGTTGGACTGCTACCATAGAAATGTTACCTGTAAATACGCAGAGCCACTCCGTCTAAGCGCTGGAAGACGGAGTGCACCGAGGCCCGTTAGCTCAGTTGGTTAGAGCGTCGTGCTAATAACGCGAAGGTCGTGGGTTCGATCCCCCCACGGGCCACTTCGATTTTACTACTTCAAAAAGGCAACGCCGATTTCCCCGGGCAAGTATGGTGACAAAGAAATCGTCACATTGTGTGGGAGCTGATAGGGGACCCGAAAGCGACTTGTCGGGACGCGCTAAAACACTTCACAGGTCACAGCACGCTGAACACACAGTTTGTCGTCCGATCACCGCTACTGCGCGACGCTGGGCGTTGTCAGTGCTTGGGCGGGTGACCGCCTGCGAACACAGGGCGCTGCCGACAGTTTCAATTCGTATTTCTCTTTTCTCGTCGGTTTCGGAGCTGCAGCGCTATTCGGTCTAGGGCACTGGCGCCACGTTTTGCCTCTCGGTATGCCAAGTCGCGCCGTGCGGCCACAGTGAAATGAAGGAGCGTGTTGTAAAATTTTCAACAAAGAAAAAAAGAAATGTGCTAGTAATAAAACTGAATTTGTCTGACAGAACATGTAAAATCACACAATGCACGATAACAGGCAGCAGGTCTTTACTTGAGGCATAAGTAATGTTGTGCCCGCCTCGCCATACCTCTCTCAGTCGTTTCGCGTGCTTGTCCTTCTGATATAGGCCGATTGGAGAGCGTCAGCTCTCGCGTCAGCCGAGCAAAGTCGAGACAAGTCGAGACTCAAGCGGAATCGACGCACACAATATAGGGTGGCCTGCAGCCAGTAAGAGGAGGAAAGAAACATTAATTTAATGACGCGTGGCAAAAGTACTCATACGCAGAAGTAAAACGCAGGCTGCGGTGGCCGGGAATCGAACCCGGATCAACTGCTTGGAAGGCAACTATGCTGACCATTACACCACCACCGCACGGTTTTCTTCCGCGCACGCCGCGCTGTGTCTGCTTCCCGCCTGTCGGCGGCGGCTGAAGGTGGTCGCAGCAGCAGGCGCATTACGGGGTAGGCGAGCGCATCCAGACAGCGTCTCTACGCACATTTCGCGTCCTTTGGCAAGAGTCGTCGCGTGCGTGCGCCGCAACACTACTTAGACGATCGCGTTCGGGCGTCATTTTTAAGCAGTGCAGCGCAGGATTCAGCGTTTGTAGCATTCTCTCGAGAGGATGCCACGGCGCTGGACGGCAGTCCCACTTTCCCTTCAGACGTCTGCCGCGGAAAGCACAAGGAAGCTGCAAACTAGCTGAGCATCGGTGGTTCAGTGGTAGAATGCTCGCCTGCCACGCGGGCGGCCCGGGTTCGATTCCCGGCCGATGCATCATTTTGTTTTTTCCCCGATAGTGGAGCTGCGTGTCCTTCGCACTCGAAGTGCGTGGGCCACGAGAATGAACCGCGGGATTCCGTGTGGAAACAACCAAACACGCAGCGCGCACGTCTTCTCGTTTGGACTCCTGCGTGCTATTGTGCATACTGGCGTCGGCCTATCATCGCAAGTTGCCTGCAGCGCCGGGAATGCACGTGTAGTAACAGAAAAAATGAGCCAGCAAGTGCAGACTCTCTACCACTAGTATTTGCTACTTGCCGAGATACCAGAAGGTTTGGCCATCACGTGCCTCGGTAGCGCAGTAGGCAGCGCGTAAGTCTCATAATCTTAAGGTCGTGAGTTCGATCCTCACCCGGGGCATTTAATTTACTTCCGTTCACAGCTAATTTGACGGCTCTGGGGTTGCGAAGGAGCAAAACAGCTTGTAGTTTGTTATCCATAAGGCTTCAACAACTCAGCGTGAAAATGCTTACTTCCCGTTATTACTACTTGCAGTTCTTTTGTGAAATTTTCAAGAAAAAATGTACTAGTAATAAAACTGAATTTCGTATGATATAACATGTAAAGTCACACAGTGTATGACCTGCTATATAATGACAGGCTGCAGGTCTTTACTTGCGAAATAAGTAAATAAATATTACTACTCACAGCTTTGCTTTTCCTCCTACCCCTGTAACAACGAGGCCAAAAGCAACGGACTGTGACTTTTGCCATGCGCGCCTCGGCATGGGAGAGCGAAAAGATGCTCGCAAACAGGGAAAGTGCGACACGGAAAGCCAGTGGAGGGGGTGTAAACCCCAAAAATAAGCGTGCGCGTCCGGTGTGGTCTAGTGGCTAGGATACCTGGCTTTCACCCAGGAGGCCCGGGTTCGATTCCCGGTACCGGAATGTAATTTTTTCGGAACAAAACACGACAAGTTTGGACCCTGCGAAATGCTGTTTCACGTCCTCCTCGCGTTATAGCTACTGGTTCATAAACGTGAGCTGAAAACAGTCGAGAGAAACGGGCACGCAATGAAATTACTACGAGCAGCGGAATAAAGGGAGAAGAGACCCTGGTCCACTGTTGGACTGCTACCATAGAAATGTTACCTGTAAATACGCAGAGCCACTCCGTCTAAGCGCTGGAAGACGGAGTGCACCGAGGCCCGTTAGCTCAGTTGGTTAGAGCGTCGTGCTAATAACGCGAAGGTCGTGGGTTCGATCCCCCCACGGGCCACTTCGATTTTACTACTTCAAAAAGGCAACGCCGATTTCCCCGGGCAAGTATGGTGACAAAGAAATCGTCACATTGTGTGGGAGCTGATAGGGGACCCGAAAGCGACTTGTCGGGACGCGCTAAAACACTTCACAGGTCACAGCACGCTGAACACACAGTTTGTCGTCCGATCACCGCTACTGCGCGACGCTGGGCGTTGTCAGTGCTTGGGCGGGTGACCGCCTGCGAACACAGGGCGCTGCCGACAGTTTCAATTCGTATTTCTCTTTTCTCGTCGGTTTCGGAGCTGCAGCGCTATTCGGTCTAGGGCACTGGCGCCACGTTTTGCCTCTCGGTATGCCAAGTCGCGCCGTGCGGCCACAGTGAAATGAAGGAGCGTGTTGTAAAATTTTCAACAAAGAAAAAAAGAAATGTGCTAGTAATAAAACTGAATTTGTCTGACAGAACATGTAAAATCACACAATGCACGATAACAGGCAGCAGGTCTTTACTTGAGGCATAAGTAATGTTGTGCCCGCCTCGCCATACCTCTCTCAGTCGTTTCGCGTGCTTGTCCTTCTGATATAGGCCGATTGGAGAGCGTCAGCTCTCGCGTCAGCCGAGCAAAGTCGAGACAAGTCGAGACTCAAGCGGAATCGACGCACACAATATAGGGTGGCCTGCAGCCAGTAAGAGGAGGAAAGAAACATTAATTTAATGACGCGTGGCAAAAGTACTCATACGCAGAAGTAAAACGCAGGCTGCGGTGGCCGGGAATCGAACCCGGATCAACTGCTTGGAAGGCAACTATGCTGACCATTACACCACCACCGCACGGTTTTCTTCCGCGCACGCCGCGCTGTGTCTGCTTCCCGCCTGTCGGCGGCGGCTGAAGGTGGTCGCAGCAGCAGGCGCATTACGGGGTAGGCGAGCGCATCCAGACAGCGTCTCTACGCACATTTCGCGTCCTTTGGCAAGAGTCGTCGCGTGCGTGCGCCGCAACACTACTTAGACGATCGCGTTCGGGCGTCATTTTTAAGCAGTGCAGCGCAGGATTCAGCGTTTGTAGCATTCTCTCGAGAGGATGCCACGGCGCTGGACGGCAGTCCCACTTTCCCTTCAGACGTCTGCCGCGGAAAGCACAAGGAAGCTGCAAACTAGCTGAGCATCGGTGGTTCAGTGGTAGAATGCTCGCCTGCCACGCGGGCGGCCCGGGTTCGATTCCCGGCCGATGCATCATTTTGTTTTTTCCCCGATAGTGGAGCTGCGTGTCCTTCGCACTCGAAGTGCGTGGGCCACGAGAATGAACCGCGGGATTCCGTGTGGAAACAACCAAACACGCAGCGCGCACGTCTTCTCGTTTGGACTCCTGCGTGCTATTGTGCATACTGGCGTCGGCCTATCATCGCAAGTTGCCTGCAGCGCCGGGAATGCACGTGTAGTAACAGAAAAAATGAGCCAGCAAGTGCAGACTCTCTACCACTAGTATTTGCTACTTGCCGAGATACCAGAAGGTTTGGCCATCACGTGCCTCGGTAGCGCAGTAGGCAGCGCGTAAGTCTCATAATCTTAAGGTCGTGAGTTCGATCCTCACCCGGGGCATTTAATTTACTTCCGTTCACAGCTAATTTGACGGCTCTGGGGTTGCGAAGGAGCAAAACAGCTTGTAGTTTGTTATCCATAAGGCTTCAACAACTCAGCGTGAAAATGCTTACTTCCCGTTATTACTACTTGCAGTTCTTTTGTGAAATTTTCAAGAAAAAATGTACTAGTAATAAAACTGAATTTCGTATGATATAACATGTAAAGTCACACAGTGTATGACCTGCTATATAATGACAGGCTGCAGGTCTTTACTTGCGAAATAAGTAAATAAATATTACTACTCACAGCTTTGCTTTTCCTCCTACCCCTGTAACAACGAGGCCAAAAGCAACGGACTGTGACTTTTGCCATGCGCGCCTCGGCATGGGAGAGCGAAAAGATGCTCGCAAACAGGGAAAGTGCGACACGGAAAGCCAGTGGAGGGGGTGTAAACCCCAAAAATAAGCGTGCGCGTCCGGTGTGGTCTAGTGGCTAGGATACCTGGCTTTCACCCAGGAGGCCCGGGTTCGATTCCCGGTACCGGAATGTAATTTTTTCGGAACAAAACACGACAAGTTTGGACCCTGCGAAATGCTGTTTCACGTCCTCCTCGCGTTATAGCTACTGGTTCATAAACGTGAGCTGAAAACAGTCGAGAGAAACGGGCACGCAATGAAATTACTACGAGCAGCGGAATAAAGGGAGAAGAGACCCTGGTCCACTGTTGGACTGCTACCATAGAAATGTTACCTGTAAATACGCAGAGCCACTCCGTCTAAGCGCTGGAAGACGGAGTGCACCGAGGCCCGTTAGCTCAGTTGGTTAGAGCGTCGTGCTAATAACGCGAAGGTCGTGGGTTCGATCCCCCCACGGGCCACTTCGATTTTACTACTTCAAAAAGGCAACGCCGATTTCCCCGGGCAAGTATGGTGACAAAGAAATCGTCACATTGTGTGGGAGCTGATAGGGGACCCGAAAGCGACTTGTCGGGACGCGCTAAAACACTTCACAGGTCACAGCACGCTGAACACACAGTTTGTCGTCCGATCACCGCTACTGCGCGACGCTGGGCGTTGTCAGTGCTTGGGCGGGTGACCGCCTGCGAACACAGGGCGCTGCCGACAGTTTCAATTCGTATTTCTCTTTTCTCGTCGGTTTCGGAGCTGCAGCGCTATTCGGTCTAGGGCACTGGCGCCACGTTTTGCCTCTCGGTATGCCAAGTCGCGCCGTGCGGCCACAGTGAAATGAAGGAGCGTGTTGTAAAATTTTCAACAAAGAAAAAAAGAAATGTGCTAGTAATAAAACTGAATTTGTCTGACAGAACATGTAAAATCACACAATGCACGATAACAGGCAGCAGGTCTTTACTTGAGGCATAAGTAATGTTGTGCCCGCCTCGCCATACCTCTCTCAGTCGTTTCGCGTGCTTGTCCTTCTGATATAGGCCGATTGGAGAGCGTCAGCTCTCGCGTCAGCCGAGCAAAGTCGAGACAAGTCGAGACTCAAGCGGAATCGACGCACACAATATAGGGTGGCCTGCAGCCAGTAAGAGGAGGAAAGAAACATTAATTTAATGACGCGTGGCAAAAGTACTCATACGCAGAAGTAAAACGCAGGCTGCGGTGGCCGGGAATCGAACCCGGATCAACTGCTTGGAAGGCAACTATGCTGACCATTACACCACCACCGCACGGTTTTCTTCCGCGCACGCCGCGCTGTGTCTGCTTCCCGCCTGTCGGCGGCGGCTGAAGGTGGTCGCAGCAGCAGGCGCATTACGGGGTAGGCGAGCGCATCCAGACAGCGTCTCTACGCACATTTCGCGTCCTTTGGCAAGAGTCGTCGCGTGCGTGCGCCGCAACACTACTTAGACGATCGCGTTCGGGCGTCATTTTTAAGCAGTGCAGCGCAGGATTCAGCGTTTGTAGCATTCTCTCGAGAGGATGCCACGGCGCTGGACGGCAGTCCCACTTTCCCTTCAGACGTCTGCCGCGGAAAGCACAAGGAAGCTGCAAACTAGCTGAGCATCGGTGGTTCAGTGGTAGAATGCTCGCCTGCCACGCGGGCGGCCCGGGTTCGATTCCCGGCCGATGCATCATTTTGTTTTTTCCCCGATAGTGGAGCTGCGTGTCCTTCGCACTCGAAGTGCGTGGGCCACGAGAATGAACCGCGGGATTCCGTGTGGAAACAACCAAACACGCAGCGCGCACGTCTTCTCGTTTGGACTCCTGCGTGCTATTGTGCATACTGGCGTCGGCCTATCATCGCAAGTTGCCTGCAGCGCCGGGAATGCACGTGTAGTAACAGAAAAAATGAGCCAGCAAGTGCAGACTCTCTACCACTAGTATTTGCTACTTGCCGAGATACCAGAAGGTTTGGCCATCACGTGCCTCGGTAGCGCAGTAGGCAGCGCGTAAGTCTCATAATCTTAAGGTCGTGAGTTCGATCCTCACCCGGGGCATTTAATTTACTTCCGTTCACAGCTAAATTGACGGCTCTGGGGTTGCGAAGGAGCAAAACAGCTTGTAGTTTGTTATCCATAAGGCTTCAACAACTCAGCGTGAAAATGCTTACTTCCCGTTATTACTACTTGCAGTTCTTTTGTGAAATTTTCAAGAAAAAATGTACTAGTAATAAAACTGAATTTCGTATGATATAACATGTAAAGTCACACAGTGTATGACCTGCTATATAATGACAGGCTGCAGGTCTTTACTTGCGAAATAAGTAAATAAATATTACTACTCACAGCTTTGCTTTTCCTCCTACCCCTGTAACAACGAGGCCAAAAGCAACGGACTGTGACTTTTGCCATGCGCGCCTCGGCATGGGAGAGCGAAAAGATGCTCGCAAACAGGGAAAGTGCGACACGGAAAGCCAGTGGAGGGGGTGTAAACCCCAAAAATAAGCGTGCGCGTCCGGTGTGGTCTAGTGGCTAGGATACCTGGCTTTCACCCAGGAGGCCCGGGTTCGATTCCCGGTACCGGAATGTAATTTTTTCGGAACAAAACACGACAAGTTTGGACCCTGCGAAATGCTGTTTCACGTCCTCCTCGCGTTATAGCTACTGGTTCATAAACGTGAGCTGAAAACAGTCGAGAGAAACGGGCACGCAATGAAATTACTACGAGCAGCGGAATAAAGGGAGAAGAGACCCTGGTCCACTGTTGGACTGCTACCATAGAAATGTTACCTGTAAATACGCAGAGCCACTCCGTCTAAGCGCTGGAAGACGGAGTGCACCGAGGCCCGTTAGCTCAGTTGGTTAGAGCGTCGTGCTAATAACGCGAAGGTCGTGGGTTCGATCCCCCCACGGGCCACTTCGATTTTACTACTTCAAAAAGGCAACGCCGATTTCCCCGGGCAAGTATGGTGACAAAGAAATCGTCACATTGTGTGGGAGCTGATAGGGGACCCGAAAGCGACTTGTCGGGACGCGCTAAAACACTTCACAGGTCACAGCACGCTGAACACACAGTTTGTCGTCCGATCACCGCTACTGCGCGACGCTGGGCGTTGTCAGTGCTTGGGCGGGTGACCGCCTGCGAACACAGGGCGCTGCCGACAGTTTCAATTCGTATTTCTCTTTTCTCGTCGGTTTCGGAGCTGCAGCGCTATTCGGTCTAGGGCACTGGCGCCACGTTTTGCCTCTCGGTATGCCAAGTCGCGCCGTGCGGCCACAGTGAAATGAAGGAGCGTGTTGTAAAATTTTCAACAAAGAAAAAAAGAAATGTGCTAGTAATAAAACTGAATTTGTCTGACAGAACATGTAAAATCACACAATGCACGATAACAGGCAGCAGGTCTTTACTTGAGGCATAAGTAATGTTGTGCCCGCCTCGCCATACCTCTCTCAGTCGTTTCGCGTGCTTGTCCTTCTGATATAGGCCGATTGGAGAGCGTCAGCTCTCGCGTCAGCCGAGCAAAGTCGAGACAAGTCGAGACTCAAGCGGAATCGACGCACACAATATAGGGTGGCCTGCAGCCAGTAAGAGGAGGAAAGAAACATTAATTTAATGACGCGTGGCAAAAGTACTCATACGCAGAAGTAAAACGCAGGCTGCGGTGGCCGGGAATCGAACCCGGATCAACTGCTTGGAAGGCAACTATGCTGACCATTACACCACCACCGCACGGTTTTCTTCCGCGCACGCCGCGCTGTGTCTGCTTCCCGCCTGTCGGCGGCGGCTGAAGGTGGTCGCAGCAGCAGGCGCATTACGGGGTAGGCGAGCGCATCCAGACAGCGTCTCTACGCACATTTCGCGTCCTTTGGCAAGAGTCGTCGCGTGCGTGCGCCGCAACACTACTTAGACGATCGCGTTCGGGCGTCATTTTTAAGCAGTGCAGCGCAGGATTCAGCGTTTGTAGCATTCTCTCGAGAGGATGCCACGGCGCTGGACGGCAGTCCCACTTTCCCTTCAGACGTCTGCCGCGGAAAGCACAAGGAAGCTGCAAACTAGCTGAGCATCGGTGGTTCAGTGGTAGAATGCTCGCCTGCCACGCGGGCGGCCCGGGTTCGATTCCCGGCCGATGCATCATTTTGTTTTTTCCCCGATAGTGGAGCTGCGTGTCCTTCGCACTCGAAGTGCGTGGGCCACGAGAATGAACCGCGGGATTCCGTGTGGAAACAACCAAACACGCAGCGCGCACGTCTTCTCGTTTGGACTCCTGCGTGCTATTGTGCATACTGGCGTCGGCCTATCATCGCAAGTTGCCTGCAGCGCCGGGAATGCACGTGTAGTAACAGAAAAAATGAGCCAGCAAGTGCAGACTCTCTACCACTAGTATTTGCTACTTGCCGAGATACCAGAAGGTTTGGCCATCACGTGCCTCGGTAGCGCAGTAGGCAGCGCGTAAGTCTCATAATCTTAAGGTCGTGAGTTCGATCCTCACCCGGGGCATTTAATTTACTTCCGTTCACAGCTAAATTGACGGCTCTGGGGTTGCGAAGGAGCAAAACAGCTTGTAGTTTGTTATCCATAAGGCTTCAACAACTCAGCGTGAAAATGCTTACTTCCCGTTATTACTACTTGCAGTTCTTTTGTGAAATTTTCAAGAAAAAATGTACTAGTAATAAAACTGAATTTCGTATGATATAACATGTAAAGTCACACAGTGTATGACCTGCTATATAATGACAGGCTGCAGGTCTTTACTTGCGAAATAAGTAAATAAATATTACTACTCACAGCTTTGCTTTTCCTCCTACCCCTGTAACAACGAGGCCAAAAGCAACGGACTGTGACTTTTGCCATGCGCGCCTCGGCATGGGAGAGCGAAAAGATGCTCGCAAACAGGGAAAGTGCGACACGGAAAGCCAGTGGAGGGGGTGTAAACCCCAAAAATAAGCGTGCGCGTCCGGTGTGGTCTAGTGGCTAGGATACCTGGCTTTCACCCAGGAGGCCCGGGTTCGATTCCCGGTACCGGAATGTAATTTTTTCGGAACAAAACACGACAAGTTTGGACCCTGCGAAATGCTGTTTCACGTCCTCCTCGCGTTATAGCTACTGGTTCATAAACGTGAGCTGAAAACAGTCGAGAGAAACGGGCACGCAATGAAATTACTACGAGCAGCGGAATAAAGGGAGAAGAGACCCTGGTCCACTGTTGGACTGCTACCATAGAAATGTTACCTGTAAATACGCAGAGCCACTCCGTCTAAGCGCTGGAAGACGGAGTGCACCGAGGCCCGTTAGCTCAGTTGGTTAGAGCGTCGTGCTAATAACGCGAAGGTCGTGGGTTCGATCCCCCCACGGGCCACTTCGATTTTACTACTTCAAAAAGGCAACGCCGATTTCCCCGGGCAAGTATGGTGACAAAGAAATCGTCACATTGTGTGGGAGCTGATAGGGGACCCGAAAGCGACTTGTCGGGACGCGCTAAAACACTTCACAGGTCACAGCACGCTGAACACACAGTTTGTCGTCCGATCACCGCTACTGCGCGACGCTGGGCGTTGTCAGTGCTTGGGCGGGTGACCGCCTGCGAACACAGGGCGCTGCCGACAGTTTCAATTCGTATTTCTCTTTTCTCGTCGGTTTCGGAGCTGCAGCGCTATTCGGTCTAGGGCACTGGCGCCACGTTTTGCCTCTCGGTATGCCAAGTCGCGCCGTGCGGCCACAGTGAAATGAAGGAGCGTGTTGTAAAATTTTCAACAAAGAAAAAAAGAAATGTGCTAGTAATAAAACTGAATTTGTCTGACAGAACATGTAAAATCACACAATGCACGATAACAGGCAGCAGGTCTTTACTTGAGGCATAAGTAATGTTGTGCCCGCCTCGCCATACCTCTCTCAGTCGTTTCGCGTGCTTGTCCTTCTGATATAGGCCGATTGGAGAGCGTCAGCTCTCGCGTCAGCCGAGCAAAGTCGAGACAAGTCGAGACTCAAGCGGAATCGACGCACACAATATAGGGTGGCCTGCAGCCAGTAAGAGGAGGAAAGAAACATTAATTTAATGACGCGTGGCAAAAGTACTCATACGCAGAAGTAAAACGCAGGCTGCGGTGGCCGGGAATCGAACCCGGATCAACTGCTTGGAAGGCAACTATGCTGACCATTACACCACCACCGCACGCTTTTCTTCCGCGCACGCCGCGCTGTGTCTGCTTCCCGCCTGTCGGCGGCGGCTGAAGGTGGTCGCAGCAGCAGGCGCATTACGGGGTAGGCGAGCGCATCCAGACAGCGTCTCTACGCACATTTCGCGTCCTTTGGCAAGAGTCGTCGCGTGCGTGCGCCGCAACACTACTTAGACGATCGCGTTCGGGCGTCATTTTTAAGCAGTGCAGCGCAGGATTCAGCGTTTGTAGCATTCTCTCGAGAGGATGCCACGGCGCTGGACGGCAGTCCCACTTTCCCTTCAGACGTCTGCCGCGGAAATCACAAGGAAGCTGCAAACTAGCTGAGCATCGGTGGTTCAGTGGTAGAATGCTCGCCTGCCACGCGGGCGGCCCGGGTTCGATTCCCGGCCGATGCATCATTTTGTTTTTTCCCCGATAGTGGAGCTGCGTGTCCTTCGCACTCGAAGTGCGTGGGCCACGAGAATGAACCGCGGGATTCCGTGTGGAAACAACCAAACACGCAGCGCGCACGTCTTCTCGTTTGGACTCCTGCGTGCTATTGTGCATACTGGCGTCGGCCTATCATCGCAAGTTGCCTGCAGCGCCGGGAATGCACGTGTAGTAACAGAAAAAATGAGCCAGCAAGTGCAGACTCTCTACCACTAGTATTTGCTACTTGCCGAGATACCAGAAGGTTTGGCCATCACGTGCCTCGGTAGCGCAGTAGGCAGCGCGTAAGTCTCATAATCTTAAGGTCGTGAGTTCGATCCTCACCCGGGGCATTTAATTTACTTCCGTTCACAGCTAATTTGACGGCTCTGGGGTTGCGAAGGAGCAAAACAGCTTGTAGTTTGTTATCCATAAGGCTTCAACAACTCAGCGTGAAAATGCTTACTTCCCGTTATTACTACTTGCAGTTCTTTTGTGAAATTTTCAAGAAAAAATGTACTAGTAATAAAACTGAATTTCGTATGATATAACATGTAAAGTCACACAGTGTATGACCTGCTATATAATGACAGGCTGCAGGTCTTTACTTGCGAAATAAGTAAATAAATATTACTACTCACAGCTTTGCTTTTCCTCCTACCCCTGTAACAACGAGGCCAAAAGCAACGGACTGTGACTTTTGCCATGCGCGCCTCGGCATGGGAGAGCGAAAAGATGCTCGCAAACAGGGAAAGTGCGACACGGAAAGCCAGTGGAGGGGGTGTAAACCCCAAAAATAAGCGTGCGCGTCCGGTGTGGTCTAGTGGCTAGGATACCTGGCTTTCACCCAGGAGGCCCGGGTTCGATTCCCGGTACCGGAATGTAATTTTTTCGGAACAAAACACGACAAGTTTGGACCCTGCGAAATGCTGTTTCACGTCCTCCTCGCGTTATAGCTACTGGTTCATAAACGTGAGCTGAAAACAGTCGAGAGAAACGGGCACGCAATGAAATTACTACGAGCAGCGGAATAAAGGGAGAAGAGACCCTGGTCCACTGTTGGACTGCTACCATAGAAATGTTACCTGTAAATACGCAGAGCCACTCCGTCTAAGCGCTGGAAGACGGAGTGCACCGAGGCCCGTTAGCTCAGTTGGTTAGAGCGTCGTGCTAATAACGCGAAGGTCGTGGGTTCGATCCCCCCACGGGCCACTTCGATTTTACTACTTCAAAAAGGCAACGCCGATTTCCCCGGGCAAGTATGGTGACAAAGAAATCGTCACATTGTGTGGGAGCTGATAGGGGACCCGAAAGCGACTTGTCGGGACGCGCTAAAACACTTCACAGGTCACAGCACGCTGAACACACAGTTTGTCGTCCGATCACCGCTACTGCGCGACGCTGGGCGTTGTCAGTGCTTGGGCGGGTGACCGCCTGCGAACACAGGGCGCTGCCGACAGTTTCAATTCGTATTTCTCTTTTCTCGTCGGTTTCGGAGCTGCAGCGCTATTCGGTCTAGGGCACTGGCGCCACGTTTTGCCTCTCGGTATGCCAAGTCGCGCCGTGCGGCCACAGTGAAATGAAGGAGCGTGTTGTAAAATTTTCAACAAAGAAAAAAAGAAATGTGCTAGTAATAAAACTGAATTTGTCTGACAGAACATGTAAAATCACACAATGCACGATAACAGGCAGCAGGTCTTTACTTGAGGCATAAGTAATGTTGTGCCCGCCTCGCCATACCTCTCTCAGTCGTTTCGCGTGCTTGTCCTTCTGATATAGGCCGATTGGAGAGCGTCAGCTCTCGCGTCAGCCGAGCAAAGTCGAGACAAGTCGAGACTCAAGCGGAATCGACGCACACAATATAGGGTGGCCTGCAGCCAGTAAGAGGAGGAAAGAAACATTAATTTAATGACGCGTGGCAAAAGTACTCATACGCAGAAGTAAAACGCAGGCTGCGGTGGCCGGGAATCGAACCCGGATCAACTGCTTGGAAGGCAACTATGCTGACCATTACACCACCACCGCACGCTTTTCTTCCGCGCACGCCGCGCTGTGTCTGCTTCCCGCCTGTCGGCGGCGGCTGAAGGTGGTCGCAGCAGCAGGCGCATTACGGGGTAGGCGAGCGCATCCAGACAGCGTCTCTACGCACATTTCGCGTCCTTTGGCAAGAGTCGTCGCGTGCGTGCGCCGCAACACTACTTAGACGATCGCGTTCGGGCGTCATTTTTAAGCAGTGCAGCGCAGGATTCAGCGTTTGTAGCATTCTCTCGAGAGGATGCCACGGCGCTGGACGGCAGTCCCACTTTCCCTTCAGACGTCTGCCGCGGAAAGCACAAGGAAGCTGCAAACTAGCTGAGCATCGGTGGTTCAGTGGTAGAATGCTCGCCTGCCACGCGGGCGGCCCGGGTTCGATTCCCGGCCGATGCATCATTTTGTTTTTTCCCCGATAGTGGAGCTGCGTGTCCTTCGCACTCGAAGTGCGTGGGCCACGAGAATGAACCGCGGGATTCCGTGTGGAAACAACCAAACACGCAGCGCGCACGTCTTCTCGTTTGGACTCCTGCGTGCTATTGTGCATACTGGCGTCGGCCTATCATCGCAAGTT
This sequence comes from Schistocerca gregaria, assembly GCF_023897955.1. NCBI lineage: Eukaryota > Metazoa > Arthropoda > Insecta > Orthoptera > Acrididae > Schistocerca > Schistocerca gregaria. The sequence goes on from NW_026062270.1 coordinate 131,659, forward strand.
GCCTGCAGCGCCGGGAATGCACGTGTAGTAACAGAAAAAATGAGCCAGCAAGTGCAGACTCTCTACCACTAGTATTTGCTACTTGCCGAGATACCAGAAGGTTTGGCCATCACGTGCCTCGGTAGCGCAGTAGGCAGCGCGTAAGTCTCATAATCTTAAGGTCGTGAGTTCGATCCTCACCCGGGGCATTTAATTTACTTCCGTTCACAGCTAATTTGACGGCTCTGGGGTTGCGAAGGAGCAAAACAGCTTGTAGTTTGTTATCCATAAGGCTTCAACAACTCAGCGTGAAAATGCTTACTTCCCGTTATTACTACTTGCAGTTCTTTTGTGAAATTTTCAAGAAAAAATGTACTAGTAATAAAACTGAATTTCGTATGATATAACATGTAAAGTCACACAGTGTATGACCTGCTATATAATGACAGGCTGCAGGTCTTTACTTGCGAAATAAGTAAATAAATATTACTACTCACAGCTTTGCTTTTCCTCCTACCCCTGTAACAACGAGGCCAAAAGCAACGGACTGTGACTTTTGCCATGCGCGCCTCGGCATGGGAGAGCGAAAAGATGCTCGCAAACAGGGAAAGTGCGACACGGAAAGCCAGTGGAGGGGGTGTAAACCCCAAAAATGAGCGTGCGCGTCCGGTGTGGTCTAGTGGCAGTCTGCCTGCAGCGGCGGTGGCGAGCGGTTCGTCGTGCTGTGCTTCGCTCTGCGGCTGGCTTTGTTTACATCCGCTGTGTAAGTCTGTGCGTTTTCGCCGGCGCTTCGCAGTAGTTAGATATTCTGTCAACGTTCGAAAATGCAGTAATGGCTCAACTTAGTAGAAAGGACACTCTGAAATTTACCTTTGATCGACGTTTTGCTCGACCTAAATCTTTCGAAATTGAGGATTGGTTAGAGGAAGTTGTTCAAGTTCCGTTTGAAGATACTGTTGGTTTTCACTTGTCAATTGTGAGTAGTGTGATGTACTTGAAGCTGAAAAACCCTGAGTTATGCGAACGAGTTGTCAATAATACCGGTGGTAAGCTTAAGTTTAAACACAGTGATGGAAATATTGGCGAAGTTACTGTCGATCATGTGGGACTTGGTATTCGAACAATTCGAATTTTTGAGCTACCCTTTGAAGTTCCTACAGATGCGATCAATCTTGTTATTGCACCCTTTGGGAAGGTCCTCAGTAATTTTGCAGAAAAATGGTCCGGTGCTCACAAATATCCGGTTTTGAACGGTGTCAGGCAGTTGAAGGTGGACTTATTACGACATATTCCGTCTTACATTAACGTTTGCGGTTATCGAGGTATCGTAATTTATGATGGTCAACCACGAACGTGTGCAGCTTGCAATTCTCCAGGTCATATTCGTTCTGAATGTATTCAAAGACGTGTTGTGCAGCTGCCGACAGGTGAAGCGGTGAAGTCCGCGGAGATGACTATTTTGTCCACCACTTACGCTTCGGTGGCTCGCGGCCAACCGACCGACCAACTGCCCATGGATACCGAAGTAGACATTCGCCCCCAACCAACCCTTCCTCCAACGGCCGAGCAACTTGTTGACATTTCTGAGCGACAAGAGCAACACCTGAGTGTGAGTGACGTGGTTGATTCCGTAGCGCAGCCCCCGACTCTGTCAACAGAACAAAATTCCACCTCCTCAGAGACGCAGGTCAGGACTGTGACTGCTGAATGTCGTTCCCCACAACCCCACCATGAAATCTCGGATTCCGATGAGCGTTGTCCACCTGCTAAATCCCCGCGGAAGAACAAGAAACGCAGAATCGCCCGCCAGGGTGCGGAAGAGGCGGCGGCGTCGTTGCGGGGAAAGGTGCAGCAAATCATGGACAAAGTCAGTGCAAAATCACCAGAATCCTCCCGACAACAGGCGCTAACTTCTGCACACCTGCGGGATGAAGATCGTGCAATCACGCTAACTGAGCCCTCTCGCGATGCTACCGGCCAGGTGTCTCCCATGTGCAGTGACGATGTTGATCATTGTTTAAAAGAACAACGACAACATCATCCTCTTGCGTCCAAGAACCCCAGCACTATAGACTGGGCGGCGGAACCAGAGGTCGAACACATGGACGCTGATGCAACTGATATTCCAGTCACTTCCCGATTTCCCGAACAGCCTTCTACGGCAATAGAACCGGCACATGATGATAAGTTACTGGATCCACGGCAGGCAAACAAAGAAGAGGACTCTGACTTCTTTTAAAACGGCGCCGATTCCTTCTTACTCTCGTAAGAGCGTGAATGACTGATCAGCAGGCGTATAAAATTGGTACATTAAATATAAATAAAATCCGCAGTTCCCTCAAACTCGACAACATCGTAGACCTCTTATACGCCGCTGACATTGATATCCTCTTGCTTCAGGAGGTCGCCGACATTGCTTTGGACCACATTCCCGGTTATAATGTGACGGCCAATCCGGGACACGGTTCTGATTTAGGCACCGCTATTCTCACGAAAGAAGGAATTATCGTCCAGAATGTAGAACGACTCATAAGTTGTAGGGGAATTGGCGTGACTATCAATAATGTTAGACTCCTAAATCTGTATGCACCATCCGGCTCAACTAATAGGCGACGCCGAGCGGACTTTTTCAAGGAAGAAATACTTCCGCTTTTTGCAACACAATGTGACCACCTAATATTGGCGGGAGATTTTAACTGTGTACTTAACGCCAAAGATCAGACGCCGCATTTCAATAAATCGATTGAATTAGAACAGATCGTCAAGGATTTACGTTTAGTCGATACGTGGGAGCACAAGTTTGGTACAACACCTGGTTTTACTCACGTCACGAATCATTCAGCGAGTAGATTGGACCGCATTTACGTATCGGACACTCTCAGACAGCGAATTTTACAAACTGAGGTCTGGCCAACCAGTTTCTCCGACCATGCGGCTTATATTTGCACGCTGAATTTGGGGAAACAGGAAACCTACCGAGGCAAAGGACTATGGAAACTAAATGTTGCACATTTAGACGATCCTGAATGCAGAGAAGCCTTCACTCGAGCGTGGAATGAAAGTGAAGCCAAATTCAGTACGTACGGCTCGGCATTGCAATGGTGGCTCGAATGCGCTAAACCGAAAATTCGTAAATCCATGATACAATATTCCCGGAATAAGAACTGGTGGTTTAAGAGAACGATGGAGTTTTATTATCAATGTCTTCGAGACTTATATACTCTTGATGCCACTGTGATTGACAACTACCCCCGCATTAAAAGACTGCAAGCAAAAATATTACTTTTGAAACGAAAACAGATGGAAGGTTACAAAATTAGAGGTCGGGTTTCGACTATGGCAAAAGGCGAACAGCCATCCATTTATCACCTGATACGTGAAACTAAACGAGCACGGACAAAGATCTTAACTGAACTACAATCCGAAGACGGCACGATTCTAACTCGGCAACACGATATCAGAGACGCCGTTCAAACTTATTGCACTGACTTGATGTCCAATAAACCTACCGACGACGAAGCCCTTGCAGAGTTCCGGAGCAGCTTAACGCACAGGCTTAGCCCTGCGGATGTAGCCGAACTCGTCACCGATGTAACGGAAGATGAACTGGAAGATGTGGTGTTCCACAGTCCAAAAAACAAATCTCCCGGATGTGACGGTCTCCCGGTGGAACTTTATCAAGTCTTCTGGCCACAACTGAAGACAAAGCTGACGGTGCTCTGCAACGAACTTCTCCAACCGGACATGCCCATTCCTCCGCCATTCAGTGAAGGACTTGTGGTCTTACTCCCGAAACGGACGAGCAATAACACCGTCGCAACTTTGCGACCCATTACGTTGCTCAACAGCGACTACAAAATTTTTGCTCGCATTCTCGCAACGAGAATGAAAACTGTGATGCATACCGTCATTGGATCACATCAAACGAGTGTTGGAAAGGACAGAGCTATATATCAGACATTATCAGACTATCGAGATGTGATTTCTGTTGCGGACGCTTGCAAAATCCGATGTGCTATCGTAACTTTAGATTTCGCACAGGCTTTCGACAGAGTGAACCATCCTTACCTTTTCCAGATAATGCAGACTCTGGGTTTTCCTCCGCAGTTCATCAGCATCATACAGAAATTGTTACGGAATAGTACATCCAAACTTGTCGTTAACGGTCAGCCAAGTCGCGCCGTCCCGATAAACAGTTCTGTTAGGCAGGGCTGCCCTATGTCGATGGCGCTGTTTGCCATTGCGATCGAACCGCTGCTAGTCACCTTGACGGAACGTTTACAAGGACTCCACATACACGGGCAGAAGATAGTGTGCCGAGCTTACGCTGATGATGTTACCTTCCTAGCTATGAATGTCAATGAGGTCGAGAGGGGTCTCCTGATCATCTCACAATATGAAAAGGCATCTGGTGCGAAACTGCATTGGACGAAATCAGGGATCATGAACGTTGGGCAAGGCATAGGCGCGATCGGTCATGGCCAGCTTAAAGAGATCACTAGGATGACGTGTCTCGGTGTCGATTTTCGGAACACCATCCGCCACACCATTGCCGCCAATTATAAGCAATTGCTCAACAAAATTCGTGCTTGTGCGAAGTTACATAGCGTCAGGAAATTGGACGAGCTTCAAAAGGTTGAATTGGCCAATATTTATATCACTGCCAAAATCAATTATGTGGCTCAAGTTTTGCCCATCCCCACCGATATAGCCAAATGCATGCTGTCCGCGCTTGGACACTTTGTATGTCGTGGCCAGATCTTTAAAGTTCGATATGACACCTTGACACTCCCAACGCGAGATGGCGGACTCAGTCTCATCGATGTACACAAGAAAGCGAAAGCTCTTTATTTCTGCAAAACTTACAAGCTATGGAAACAGTCACCGACCAGTCTGACCGCTCTTGTCCTGAATGAAATCGCACCGACTGATCTTCAACCGCCAATTGATGTGCACCATATACCGACTGCGCTCTACCACTTCAAGAGTTTTCTCTTAGAGTATAGTTATGTCCATACAACAGTCTCTGAACAGAATTTGACGACAGTTAAGGCAATCTACAACTCCTTTGTGGCAACTAAATCACGGAATGTTATCGAAAAAAAATTTCCAAACTACAACTGGGACGCGACGTGGCAAAACATCCACAGCCCCTACTTACCTTCGCAAGTAAAGGCGACGTGGTACGCTGCCGTCAATAGAAAAATCCCGACGCAGTCCAGGCTTCATGCAATTCATTTGCAGGACTCGCCAATGTGTGTCACGTGTAATCTCATAGACAGCGAAGAACACCGTTTCGTCTGTGGTACCACGAAAGATATATGGGGTTACGCCCGACAGAAACTGTCGAGCATCAAGAGGACCTCACCATCTGCGATAACGCCAGCTGACTTTCTCAACCCTGATGCAATCCCATTTCCCAGGACAAAGCGGAATGCTGTCAACTGGATAATAGGTCACACAGTGCACTATATTTTTAGTACTGGCGATAAGAACAAAGACGATTTCGTTCTATACCTGACCCTGCAGCACAGCATGATCGCACGCGAACGTAACTACAAGGCGACCTTTGCCAACTTTTTAAGCAAGACCATTGTGTGATATGCGATTCGACACTCGACCCGTCAGCCTTGCCATGACGGGGAACGTAATATTTAAAGAACGCCCGAAACTATACCACGAGACATGAATGCATGTTTAACCTTCTTTCGAAGTAAGGCGAAACCGACTATTCGCTACATCATTGAGGAGCAGCAGAGGACAATAACAGACGAAAGATGTGAAGACAACACTAGAGAAAAAAACAAACACTTTTCGTTTTCTTATATTTTGCACCAACAAAGGAGAAGATTCCTTTTTAATCACTTATTTCTTATTTATTTATTTATTAATTCTAACCAGAAAAGGTACTTTAGTTCGAACACTGCTTAACATAGTTGATAGTGTCATCATTTTTTTTTTGCCGTTAACGCCTCACTCACCTAGAAGAAACGGATTGAGTTCTGGTGGAAGAATGGATCCCTTCTGGTAGATCCTCATAAAAAAAAAAAAAAAAAAAAGAGGAAAAAAAAAAAAGTGGTTCAAACAAAATTATAAATAAAAAATAAAAAATTAAAAAAATTTCACATATACAAATGGGTGACTGGTATGGGGGCGACATCGAGGCCAGGCCTCAGGATTCTTGACCCCTGCCCTCTTTGCCGCCGCCTGCCTGCCACTACTTCATTAAAAAAAAAAACAAAAAAAAAAAAACAAAAAATAAAAATAAAAAAATAAAAAAAAAGTGGCTAGGATACCTGGCTCTCACCCAAAAATATTCAAAAAAAAAAAAAAAAAAAATGGATAAGGCGTCGGACTTCGGATCTGAAGCTTACAGGTTCGAATGCTGTCACGCTCGTGTTTTATCAGTTAAAAAAAAAAAAAAAAAAAAAAAAAAAGAAAAAAAAAAAAAAAAAAAAAAAAAAAAAATGGATAAGGCGTCGGACTTCAAAAAAAAAAAAAAGTGGTAAAGCACTGGTCTAATAAACCAGGGGTTGTGAGTTCCCATCCTCAGAGGAGAAAAAAAAAAAAAAAAAAAAAAAAAAGTGGTAGAGCAGTGGTCTAATAAACCAGGGGTCGTAAGTTCCATCCTCACAGGAGAAAGATGAATTAAAAAAAAAAAAAAAAAAAGTGGCTAGGATACCTGGCTTTCACCCAGGAGGCCCGGGTTCGATTCCCGGTACCGGAATGTAATTTTTTCGGAACAAAACACGACAAGTTTGGACCCTGCGAAATGCTGTTTCACGTCCTCCTCGCGTTATAGCTACTGGTTCATAAACGTGAGCTGAAAACAGTCGAGAGAAACGGGCACGCAATGAAATTACTACGAGCAGCGGAATAAAGGGAGAAGAGACCCTGGTCCACTGTTGGACTGCTACCATAGAAATGTTACCTGTAAATACGCAGAGCCACTCCGTCTAAGCGCTGGAAGACGGAGTGCACCGAGGCCCGTTAGCTCAGTTGGTTAGAGCGTCGTGCTAATAACGCGAAGGTCGTGGGTTCGATCCCCCCACGGGCCACTTCGATTTTACTACTTCAAAAAGGCAACGCCGATTTCCCCGGGCAAGTATGGTGACAAAGAAATCGTCACATTGTGTGGGAGCTGATAGGGGACCCGAAAGCGACTTGTCGGGACGCGCTAAAACACTTCACAGGTCACAGCACGCTGAACACACAGTTTGTCGTCCGATCACCGCTACTGCGCGACGCTGGGCGTTGTCAGTGCTTGGGCGGGTGACCGCCTGCGAACACAGGGCGCTGCCGACAGTTTCAATTCGTATTTCTCTTTTCTCGTCGGTTTCGGAGCTGCAGCGCTATTCGGTCTAGGGCACTGGCGCCACGTTTTGCCTCTCGGTATGCCAAGTCGCGCCGTGCGGCCACAGTGAAATGAAGGAGCGTGTTGTAAAATTTTCAACAAAGAAAAAAAGAAATGTGCTAGTAATAAAACTGAATTTGTCTGACAGAACATGTAAAATCACACAATGCACGATAACAGGCAGCAGGTCTTTACTTGAGGCATAAGTAATGTTGTGCCCGCCTCGCCATACCTCTCTCAGTCGTTTCGCGTGCTTGTCCTTCTGATATAGGCCGATTGGAGAGCGTCAGCTCTCGCGTCAGCCGAGCAAAGTCGAGACAAGTCGAGACTCAAGCGGAATCGACGCACACAATATAGGGTGGCCTGCAGCCAGTAAGAGGAGGAAAGAAACATTAATTTAATGACGCGTGGCAAAAGTACTCATACGCAGAAGTAAAACGCAGGCTGCGGTGGCCGGGAATCGAACCCGGATCAACTGCTTGGAAGGCAACTATGCTGACCATTACACCACCACCGCACGCTTTTCTTCCGCGCACGCCGCGCTGTGTCTGCTTCCCGCCTGTCGGCGGCGGCTGAAGGTGGTCGCAGCAGCAGGCGCATTACGGGGTAGGCGAGCGCATCCAGACAGCGTCTCTACGCACATTTCGCGTCCTTTGGCAAGAGTCGTCGCGTGCGTGCGCCGCAACACTACTTAGACGATCGCGTTCGGGCGTCATTTTTAAGCAGTGCAGCGCAGGATTCAGCGTTTGTAGCATTCTCTCGAGAGGATGCCACGGCGCTGGACGGCAGTCCCACTTTCCCTTCAGACGTCTGCCGCGGAAAGCACAAGGAAGCTGCAAACTAGCTGAGCATCGGTGGTTCAGTGGTAGAATGCTCGCCTGCCACGCGGGCGGCCCGGGTTCGATTCCCGGCCGATGCATCATTTTGTTTTTTCCCCGATAGTGGAGCTGCGTGTCCTTCGCACTCGAAGTGCGTGGGCCACGAGAATGAACCGCGGGATTCCGTGTGGAAACAACCAAACACGCAGCGCGCACGTCTTCTCGTTTGGACTCCTGCGTGCTATTGTGCATACTGGCGTCGGCCTATCATCGCAAGTTGCCTGCAGCGCCGGGAATGCACGTGTAGTAACAGAAAAAATGAGCCAGCAAGTGCAGACTCTCTACCACTAGTATTTGCTACTTGCCGAGATACCAGAAGGTTTGGCCATCACGTGCCTCGGTAGCGCAGTAGGCAGCGCGTAAGTCTCATAATCTTAAGGTCGTGAGTTCGATCCTCACCCGGGGCATTTAATTTACTTCCGTTCACAGCTAAATTGACGGCTCTGGGGTTGCGAAGGAGCAAAACAGCTTGTAGTTTGTTATCCATAAGGCTTCAACAACTCAGCGTGAAAATGCTTACTTCCCGTTATTACTACTTGCAGTTCTTTTGTGAAATTTTCAAGAAAAAATGTACTAGTAATAAAACTGAATTTCGTATGATATAACATGTAAAGTCACACAGTGTATGACCTGCTATATAATGACAGGCTGCAGGTCTTTACTTGCGAAATAAGTAAATAAATATTACTACTCACAGCTTTGCTTTTCCTCCTACCCCTGTAACAACGAGGCCAAAAGCAACGGACTGTGACTTTTGCCATGCGCGCCTCGGCATGGGAGAGCGAAAAGATGCTCGCAAACAGGGAAAGTGCGACACGGAAAGCCAGTGGAGGGGGTGTAAACCCCAAAAATAAGCGTGCGCGTCCGGTGTGGTCTAGTGGCTAGGATACCTGGCTTTCACCCAGGAGGCCCGGGTTCGATTCCCGGTACCGGAATGTAATTTTTTCGGAACAAAACACGACAAGTTTGGACCCTGCGAAATGCTGTTTCACGTCCTCCTCGCGTTATAGCTACTGGTTCATAAACGTGAGCTGAAAACAGTCGAGAGAAACGGGCACGCAATGAAATTACTACGAGCAGCGGAATAAAGGGAGAAGAGACCCTGGTCCACTGTTGGACTGCTACCATAGAAATGTTACCTGTAAATACGCAGAGCCACTCCGTCTAAGCGCTGGAAGACGGAGTGCACCGAGGCCCGTTAGCTCAGTTGGTTAGAGCGTCGTGCTAATAACGCGAAGGTCGTGGGTTCGATCCCCCCACGGGCCACTTCGATTTTACTACTTCAAAAAGGCAACGCCGATTTCCCCGGGCAAGTATGGTGACAAAGAAATCGTCACATTGTGTGGGAGCTGATAGGGGACCCGAAAGCGACTTGTCGGGACGCGCTAAAACACTTCACAGGTCACAGCACGCTGAACACACAGTTTGTCGTCCGATCACCGCTACTGCGCGACGCTGGGCGTTGTCAGTGCTTGGGCGGGTGACCGCCTGCGAACACAGGGCGCTGCCGACAGTTTCAATTCGTATTTCTCTTTTCTCGTCGGTTTCGGAGCTGCAGCGCTATTCGGTCTAGGGCACTGGCGCCACGTTTTGCCTCTCGGTATGCCAAGTCGCGCCGTGCGGCCACAGTGAAATGAAGGAGCGTGTTGTAAAATTTTCAACAAAGAAAAAAAGAAATGTGCTAGTAATAAAACTGAATTTGTCTGACAGAACATGTAAAATCACACAATGCACGATAACAGGCAGCAGGTCTTTACTTGAGGCATAAGTAATGTTGTGCCCGCCTCGCCATACCTCTCTCAGTCGTTTCGCGTGCTTGTCCTTCTGATATAGGCCGATTGGAGAGCGTCAGCTCTCGCGTCAGCCGAGCAAAGTCGAGACAAGTCGAGACTCAAGCGGAATCGACGCACACAATATAGGGTGGCCTGCAGCCAGTAAGAGGAGGAAAGAAACATTAATTTAATGACGCGTGGCAAAAGTACTCATACGCAGAAGTAAAACGCAGGCTGCGGTGGCCGGGAATCGAACCCGGATCAACTGCTTGGAAGGCAACTATGCTGACCATTACACCACCACCGCACGCTTTTCTTCCGCGCACGCCGCGCTGTGTCTGCTTCCCGCCTGTCGGCGGCGGCTGAAGGTGGTCGCAGCAGCAGGCGCATTACGGGGTAGGCGAGCGCATCCAGACAGCGTCTCTACGCACATTTCGCGTCCTTTGGCAAGAGTCGTCGCGTGCGTGCGCCGCAACACTACTTAGACGATCGCGTTCGGGCGTCATTTTTAAGCAGTGCAGCGCAGGATTCAGCGTTTGTAGCATTCTCTCGAGAGGATGCCACGGCGCTGGACGGCAGTCCCACTTTCCCTTCAGACGTCTGCCGCGGAAAGCACAAGGAAGCTGCAAACTAGCTGAGCATCGGTGGTTCAGTGGTAGAATGCTCGCCTGCCACGCGGGCGGCCCGGGTTCGATTCCCGGCCGATGCATCATTTTGTTTTTTCCCCGATAGTGGAGCTGCGTGTCCTTCGCACTCGAAGTGCGTGGGCCACGAGAATGAACCGCGGGATTCCGTGTGGAAACAACCAAACACGCAGCGCGCACGTCTTCTCGTTTGGACTCCTGCGTGCTATTGTGCATACTGGCGTCGGCCTATCATCGCAAGTTGCCTGCAGCGCCGGGAATGCACGTGTAGTAACAGAAAAAATGAGCCAGCAAGTGCAGACTCTCTACCACTAGTATTTGCTACTTGCCGAGATACTTCCGTTCACAGCTAAATTGACGGCTCTGGGGTTGCGAAGGAGCAAAACAGCTTGTAGTTTGTTATCCATAAGGCTTCAACAACTCAGCGTGAAAATGCTAACTTCCCGTTATTACTACTTGCAGTTCTTTTGTGAAATTTTCAAGAAAAAATGTACTAGTAATAAAACTGAATTTCGTATGATATAACATGTAAAGTCACACAGTGTATGACCTGCTATATAATGACAGGCTGCAGGTCTTTACTTGCGAAATAAGTAAATAAATATTACTACTCACAGCTTTGCTTTTCCTCCTACCCCTGTAACAACGAGGCCAAAAGCAACGGACTGTGACTTTTGCCATGCGCGCCTCGGCATGGGAGAGCGAAAAGATGCTCGCAAACAGGGAAAGTGCGACACGGAAAGCCAGTGGAGGGGGTGTAAACCCCAAAAATAAGCGTGCGCGTCCGGTGTGGTCTAGTGGCTAGGATACCTGGCTTTCACCCAGGAGGCCCGGGTTCGATTCCCGGTACCGGAATGTAATTTTTTCGGAACAAAACACGACAAGTTTGGACCCTGCGAAATGCTGTTTCACGTCCTCCTCGCGTTATAGCTACTGGTTCATAAACGTGAGCTGAAAACAGTCGAGAGAAACGGGCACGCAATGAAATTACTACGAGCAGCGGAATAAAGGGAGAAGAGACCCTGGTCCACTGTTGGACTGCTACCATAGAAATGTTACCTGTAAATACGCAGAGCCACTCCGTCTAAGCGCTGGAAGACGGAGTGCACCGAGGCCCGTTAGCTCAGTTGGTTAGAGCGTCGTGCTAATAACGCGAAGGTCGTGGGTTCGATCCCCCCACGGGCCACTTCGATTTTACTACTTCAAAAAGGCAACGCCGATTTCCCCGGGCAAGTATGGTGACAAAGAAATCGTCACATTGTGTGGGAGCTGATAGGGGACCCGAAAGCGACTTGTCGGGACGCGCTAAAACACTTCACAGGTCACAGCACGCTGAACACACAGTTTGTCGTCCGATCACCGCTACTGCGCGACGCTGGGCGTTGTCAGTGCTTGGGCGGGTGACCGCCTGCGAACACAGGGCGCTGCCGACAGTTTCAATTCGTATTTCTCTTTTCTCGTCGGTTTCGGAGCTGCAGCGCTATTCGGTCTAGGGCACTGGCGCCACGTTTTGCCTCTCGGTATGCCAAGTCGCGCCGTGCGGCCACAGTGAAATGAAGGAGCGTGTTGTAAAATTTTCAACAAAGAAAAAAAGAAATGTGCTAGTAATAAAACTGAATTTGTCTGACAGAACATGTAAAATCACACAATGCACGATAACAGGCAGCAGGTCTTTACTTGAGGCATAAGTAATGTTGTGCCCGCCTCGCCATACCTCTCTCAGTCGTTTCGCGTGCTTGTCCTTCTGATATAGGCCGATTGGAGAGCGTCAGCTCTCGCGTCAGCCGAGCAAAGTCGAGACAAGTCGAGACTCAAGCGGAATCGACGCACACAATATAGGGTGGCCTGCAGCCAGTAAGAGGAGGAAAGAAACATTAATTTAATGACGCGTGGCAAAAGTACTCATACGCAGAAGTAAAACGCAGGCTGCGGTGGCCGGGAATCGAACCCGGATCAACTGCTTGGAAGGCAACTATGCTGACCATTACACCACCACCGCACGCTTTTCTTCCGCGCACGCCGCGCTGTGTCTGCTTCCCGCCTGTCGGCGGCGGCTGAAGGTGGTCGCAGCAGCAGGCGCATTACGGGGTAGGCGAGCGCATCCAGACAGCGTCTCTACGCACATTTCGCGTCCTTTGGCAAGAGTCGTCGCGTGCGTGCGCCGCAACACTACTTAGACGATCGCGTTCGGGCGTCATTTTTAAGCAGTGCAGCGCAGGATTCAGCGTTTGTAGCATTCTCTCGAGAGGATGCCACGGCGCTGGACGGCAGTCCCACTTTCCCTTCAGACGTCTGCCGCGGAAAGCACAAGGAAGCTGCAAACTAGCTGAGCATCGGTGGTTCAGTGGTAGAATGCTCGCCTGCCACGCGGGCGGCCCGGGTTCGATTCCCGGCCGATGCATCATTTTGTTTTTTCCCCGATAGTGGAGCTGCGTGTCCTTCGCACTCGAAGTGCGTGGGCCACGAGAATGAACCGCGGGATTCCGTGTGGAAACAACCAAACACGCAGCGCGCACGTCTTCTCGTTTGGACTCCTGCGTGCTATTGTGCATACTGGCGTCGGCCTATCATCGCAAGTTGCCTGCAGCGCCGGGAATGCACGTGTAGTAACAGAAAAAATGAGCCAGCAAGTGCAGACTCTCTACCACTAGTATTTGCTACTTGCCGAGATACCAGAAGGTTTGGCCATCACGTGCCTCGGTAGCGCAGTAGGCAGCGCGTAAGTCTCATAATCTTAAGGTCGTGAGTTCGATCCTCACCCGGGGCATTTAATTTACTTCCGTTCACAGCTAAATTGACGGCTCTGGGGTTGCGAAGGAGCAAAACAGCTTGTAGTTTGTTATCCATAAGGCTTCAACAACTCAGCGTGAAAATGCTTACTTCCCGTTATTACTACTTGCAGTTCTTTTGTGAAATTTTCAAGAAAAAATGTACTAGTAATAAAACTGAATTTCGTATGATATAACATGTAAAGTCACACAGTGTATGACCTGCTATATAATGACAGGCTGCAGGTCTTTACTTGCGAAATAAGTAAATAAATATTACTACTCACAGCTTTGCTTTTCCTCCTACCCCTGTAACAACGAGGCCAAAAGCAACGGACTGTGACTTTTGCCATGCGCGCCTCGGCATGGGAGAGCGAAAAGATGCTCGCAAACAGGGAAAGTGCGACACGGAAAGCCAGTGGAGGGGGTGTAAACCCCAAAAATAAGCGTGCGCGTCCGGTGTGGTCTAGTGGCTAGGATACCTGGCTTTCACCCAGGAGGCCCGGGTTCGATTCCCGGTACCGGAATGTAATTTTTTCGGAACAAAACACGACAAGTTTGGACCCTGCGAAATGCTGTTTCACGTCCTCCTCGCGTTATAGCTACTGGTTCATAAACGTGAGCTGAAAACAGTCGAGAGAAACGGGCACGCAATGAAATTACTACGAGCAGCGGAATAAAGGGAGAAGAGACCCTGGTCCACTGTTGGACTGCTACCATAGAAATGTTACCTGTAAATACGCAGAGCCACTCCGTCTAAGCGCTGGAAGACGGAGTGCACCGAGGCCCGTTAGCTCAGTTGGTTAGAGCGTCGTGCTAATAACGCGAAGGTCGTGGGTTCGATCCCCCCACGGGCCACTTCGATTTTACTACTTCAAAAAGGCAACGCCGATTTCCCCGGGCAAGTATGGTGACAAAGAAATCGTCACATTGTGTGGGAGCTGATAGGGGACCCGAAAGCGACTTGTCGGGACGCGCTAAAACACTTCACAGGTCACAGCACGCTGAACACACAGTTTGTCGTCCGATCACCGCTACTGCGCGACGCTGGGCGTTGTCAGTGCTTGGGCGGGTGACCGCCTGCGAACACAGGGCGCTGCCGACAGTTTCAATTCGTATTTCTCTTTTCTCGTCGGTTTCGGAGCTGCAGCGCTATTCGGTCTAGGGCACTGGCGCCACGTTTTGCCTCTCGGTATGCCAAGTCGCGCCGTGCGGCCACAGTGAAATGAAGGAGCGTGTTGTAAAATTTTCAACAAAGAAAAAAAGAAATGTGCTAGTAATAAAACTGAATTTGTCTGACAGAACATGTAAAATCACACAATGCACGATAACAGGCAGCAGGTCTTTACTTGAGGCATAAGTAATGTTGTGCCCGCCTCGCCATACCTCTCTCAGTCGTTTCGCGTGCTTGTCCTTCTGATATAGGCCGATTGGAGAGCGTCAGCTCTCGCGTCAGCCGAGCAAAGTCGAGACAAGTCGAGACTCAAGCGGAATCGACGCACACAATATAGGGTGGCCTGCAGCCAGTAAGAGGAGGAAAGAAACATTAATTTAATGACGCGTGGCAAAAGTACTCATACGCAGAAGTAAAACGCAGGCTGCGGTGGCCGGGAATCGAACCCGGATCAACTGCTTGGAAGGCAACTATGCTGACCATTACACCACCACCGCACGCTTTTCTTCCGCGCACGCCGCGCTGTGTCTGCTTCCCGCCTGTCGGCGGCGGCTGAAGGTGGTCGCAGCAGCAGGCGCATTACGGGGTAGGCGAGCGCATCCAGACAGCGTCTCTACGCACATTTCGCGTCCTTTGGCAAGAGTCGTCGCGTGCGTGCGCCGCAACACTACTTAGACGATCGCGTTCGGGCGTCATTTTTAAGCAGTGCAGCGCAGGATTCAGCGTTTGTAGCATTCTCTCGAGAGGATGCCACGGCGCTGGACGGCAGTCCCACTTTCCCTTCAGACGTCTGCCGCGGAAAGCACAAGGAAGCTGCAAACTAGCTGAGCATCGGTGGTTCAGTGGTAGAATGCTCGCCTGCCACGCGGGCGGCCCGGGTTCGATTCCCGGCCGATGCATCATTTTGTTTTTTCCCCGATAGTGGAGCTGCGTGTCCTTCGCACTCGAAGTGCGTGGGCCACGAGAATGAACCGCGGGATTCCGTGTGGAAACAACCAAACACGCAGCGCGCACGTCTTCTCGTTTGGACTCCTGCGTGCTATTGTGCATACTGGCGTCGGCCTATCATCGCAAGTTGCCTGCAGCGCCGGGAATGCACGTGTAGTAACAGAAAAAATGAGCCAGCAAGTGCAGACTCTCTACCACTAGTATTTGCTACTTGCCGAGATACCAGAAGGTTTGGCCATCACGTGCCTCGGTAGCGCAGTAGGCAGCGCGTAAGTCTCATAATCTTAAGGTCGTGAGTTCGATCCTCACCCGGGGCATTTAATTTACTTCCGTTCACAGCTAAATTGACGGCTCTGGGGTTGCGAAGGAGCAAAACAGCTTGTAGTTTGTTATCCATAAGGCTTCAACAACTCAGCGTGAAAATGCTTACTTCCCGTTATTACTACTTGCAGTTCTTTTGTGAAATTTTCAAGAAAAAATGTACTAGTAATAAAACTGAATTTCGTATGATATAACATGTAAAGTCACACAGTGTATGACCTGCTATATAATGACAGGCTGCAGGTCTTTACTTGCGAAATAAGTAAATAAATATTACTACTCACAGCTTTGCTTTTCCTCCTACCCCTGTAACAACGAGGCCAAAAGCAACGGACTGTGACTTTTGCCATGCGCGCCTCGGCATGGGAGAGCGAAAAGATGCTCGCAAACAGGGAAAGTGCGACACGGAAAGCCAGTGGAGGGGGTGTAAACCCCAAAAATGAGCGTGCGCGTCCGGTGTGGTCTAGTGGCTAGGATACCTGGCTTTCACCCAGGAGGCCCGGGTTCGATTCCCGGTACCGGAATGTAATTTTTTCGGAACAAAACACGACAAGTTTGGACCCTGCGAAATGCTGTTTCACGTCCTCCTCGCGTTATAGCTACTGGTTCATAAACGTGAGCTGAAAACAGTCGAGAGAAACGGGCACGCAATGAAATTACTACGAGCAGCGGAATAAAGGGAGAAGAGACCCTGGTCCACTGTTGGACTGCTACCATAGAAATGTTACCTGTAAATACGCAGAGCCACTCCGTCTAAGCGCTGGAAGACGGAGTGCACCGAGGCCCGTTAGCTCAGTTGGTTAGAGCGTCGTGCTAATAACGCGAAGGTCGTGGGTTCGATCCCCCCACGGGCCACTTCGATTTTACTACTTCAAAAAGGCAACGCCGATTTCCCCGGGCAAGTATGGTGACAAAGAAATCGTCACATTGTGTGGGAGCTGATAGGGGACCCGAAAGCGACTTGTCGGGACGCGCTAAAACACTTCACAGGTCACAGCACGCTGAACACACAGTTTGTCGTCCGATCACCGCTACTGCGCGACGCTGGGCGTTGTCAGTGCTTGGGCGGGTGACCGCCTGCGAACACAGGGCGCTGCCGACAGTTTCAATTCGTATTTCTCTTTTCTCGTCGGTTTCGGAGCTGCAGCGCTATTCGGTCTAGGGCACTGGCGCCACGTTTTGCCTCTCGGTATGCCAAGTCACGCCGTGCGGCCACAGTGAAATGAAGGAGCGTGTTGTAAAATTTTCAACAAAGAAAAAAAGAAATGTGCTAGTAATAAAACTGAATTTGTCTGACAGAACATGTAAAATCACACAATGCACGATAACAGGCAGCAGGTCTTTACTTGAGGCATAAGTAATGTTGTGCCCGCCTCGCCATACCTCTCTCAGTCGTTTCGCGTGCTTGTCCTTCTGATATAGGCCGATTGGAGAGCGTCAGCTCTCGCGTCAGCCGAGCAAAGTCGAGACAAGTCGAGACTCAAGCGGAATCGACGCACACAATATAGGGTGGCCTGCAGCCAGTAAGAGGAGGAAAGAAACATTAATTTAATGACGCGTGGCAAAAGTACTCATACGCAGAAGTAAAACGCAGGCTGCGGTGGCCGGGAATCGAACCCGGATCAACTGCTTGGAAGGCAACTATGCTGACCATTACACCACCACCGCACGCTTTTCTTCCGCGCACGCCGCGCTGTGTCTGCTTCCCGCCTGTCGGCGGCGGCTGAAGGTGGTCGCAGCAGCAGGCGCATTACGGGGTAGGCGAGCGCATCCAGACAGCGTCTCTACGCACATTTCGCGTCCTTTGGCAAGAGTCGTCGCGTGCGTGCGCCGCAACACTACTTAGACGATCGCGTTCGGGCGTCATTTTTAAGCAGTGCAGCGCAGGATTCAGCGTTTGTAGCATTCTCTCGAGAGGATGCCACGGCGCTGGACGGCAGTCCCACTTTCCCTTCAGACGTCTGCCGCGGAAAGCACAAGGAAGCTGCAAACTAGCTGAGCATCGGTGGTTCAGTGGTAGAATGCTCGCCTGCCACGCGGGCGGCCCGGGTTCGATTCCCGGCCGATGCATCATTTTGTTTTTTCCCCGATAGTGGAGCTGCGTGTCCTTCGCACTCGAAGTGCGTGGGCCACGAGAATGAACCGCGGGATTCCGTGTGGAAACAACCAAACACGCAGCGCGCACGTCTTCTCGTTTGGACTCCTGCGTGCTATTGTGCATACTGGCGTCGGCCTATCATCGCAAGTTGCCTGCAGCGCCGGGAATGCACGTGTAGTAACAGAAAAAATGAGCCAGCAAGTGCAGACTCTCTACCACTAGTATTTGCTACTTGCCGAGATACCAGAAGGTTTGGCCATCACGTGCCTCGGTAGCGCAGTAGGCAGCGCGTAAGTCTCATAATCTTAAGGTCGTGAGTTCGATCCTCACCCGGGGCATTTAATTTACTTCCGTTCACAGCTAAATTGACGGCTCTGGGGTTGCGAAGGAGCAAAACAGCTTGTAGTTTGTTATCCATAAGGCTTCAACAACTCAGCGTGAAAATGCTTACTTCCCGTTATTACTACTTGCAGTTCTTTTGTGAAATTTTCAAGAAAAAATGTACTAGTAATAAAACTGAATTTCGTATGATATAACATGTAAAGTCACACAGTGTATGACCTGCTATATAATGACAGGCTGCAGGTCTTTACTTGCGAAATAAGTAAATAAATATTACTACTCACAGCTTTGCTTTTCCTCCTACCCCTGTAACAACGAGGCCAAAAGCAACGGACTGTGACTTTTGCCATGCGCGCCTCGGCATGGGAGAGCGAAAAGATGCTCGCAAACAGGGAAAGTGCGACACGGAAAGCCAGTGGAGGGGGTGTAAACCCCAAAAATAAGCGTGCGCGTCCGGTGTGGTCTAGTGGCTAGGATACCTGGATTTCACCCAGGAGGCCCGGGTTCGATTCCCGGTACCGGAATGTAATTTTTTCGGAACAAAACACGACAAGTTTGGACCCTGCGAAATGCTGTTTCACGTCCTCCTCGCGTTATAGCTACTGGTTCATAAACGTGAGCTGAAAACAGTCGAGAGAAACGGGCACGCAATGAAATTACTACGAGCAGCGGAATAAAGGGAGAAGAGACCCTGGTCCACTGTTGGACTGCTACCATAGAAATGTTACCTGTAAATACGCAGAGCCACTCCGTCTAAGCGCTGGAAGACGGAGTGCACCGAGGCCCGTTAGCTCAGTTGGTTAGAGCGTCGTGCTAATAACGCGAAGGTCGTGGGTTCGATCCCCCCACGGGCCACTTCGATTTTACTACTTCAAAAAGGCAACGCCGATTTCCCCGGGCAAGTATGGTGACAAAGAAATCGTCACATTGTGTGGGAGCTGATAGGGGACCCGAAAGCGACTTGTCGGGACGCGCTAAAACACTTCACAGGTCACAGCACGCTGAACACACAGTTTGTCGTCCGATCACCGCTACTGCGCGACGCTGGGCGTTGTCAGTGCTTGGGCGGGTGACCGCCTGCGAACACAGGGCGCTGCCGACAGTTTCAATTCGTATTTCTCTTTTCTCGTCGGTTTCGGAGCTGCAGCGCTATTCGGTCTAGGGCACTGGCGCCACGTTTTGCCTCTCGGTATGCCAAGTCGCGCCGTGCGGCCACAGTGAAATGAAGGAGCGTGTTGTAAAATTTTCAACAAAGAAAAAAAGAAATGTGCTAGTAATAAAACTGAATTTGTCTGACAGAACATGTAAAATCACACAATGCACGATAACAGGCAGCAGGTCTTTACTTGAGGCATAAGTAATGTTGTGCCCGCCTCGCCATACCTCTCTCAGTCGTTTCGCGTGCTTGTCCTTCTGATATAGGCCGATTGGAGAGCGTCAGCTCTCGCGTCAGCCGAGCAAAGTCGAGACAAGTCGAGACTCAAGCGGAATCGACGCACACAATATAGGGTGGCCTGCAGCCAGTAAGAGGAGGAAAGAAACATTAATTTAATGACGCGTGGCAAAAGTACTCATACGCAGAAGTAAAACGCAGGCTGCGGTGGCCGGGAATCGAACCCGGATCAACTGCTTGGAAGGCAACTATGCTGACCATTACACCACCACCGCACGCTTTTCTTCCGCGCACGCCGCGCTGTGTCTGCTTCCCGCCTGTCGGCGGCGGCTGAAGGTGGTCGCAGCAGCAGGCGCATTACGGGGTAGGCGAGCGCATCCAGACAGCGTCTCTACGCACATTTCGCGTCCTTTGGCAAGAGTCGTCGCGTGCGTGCGCCGCAACACTACTTAGACGATCGCGTTCGGGCGTCATTTTTAAGCAGTGCAGCGCAGGATTCAGCGTTTGTAGCATTCTCTCGAGAGGATGCCACGGCGCTGGACGGCAGTCCCACTTTCCCTTCAGACGTCTGCCGCGGAAAGCACAAGGAAGCTGCAAACTAGCTGAGCATCGGTGGTTCAGTGGTAGAATGCTCGCCTGCCACGCGGGCGGCCCGGGTTCGATTCCCGGCCGATGCATCATTTTGTTTTTTCCCCGATAGTGGAGCTGCGTGTCCTTCGCACTCGAAGTGCGTGGGCCACGAGAATGAACCGCGGGATTCCGTGTGGAAACAACCAAACACGCAGCGCGCACGTCTTCTCGTTTGGACTCCTGCGTGCTATTGTGCATACTGGCGTCGGCCTATCATCGCAAGTTGCCTGCAGCGCCGGGAATGCACGTGTAGTAACAGAAAAAATGAGCCAGCAAGTGCAGACTCTCTACCACTAGTATTTGCTACTTGCCGAGATACCAGAAGGTTTGGCCATCACGTGCCTCGGTAGCGCAGTAGGCAGCGCGTAAGTCTCATAATCTTAAGGTCGTGAGTTCGATCCTCACCCGGGGCATTTAATTTACTTCCGTTCACAGCTAAATTGACGGCTCTGGGGTTGCGAAGGAGCAAAACAGCTTGTAGTTTGTTATCCATAAGGCTTCAACAACTCAGCGTGAAAATGCTTACTTCCCGTTATTACTACTTGCAGTTCTTTTGTGAAATTTTCAAGAAAAAATGTACTAGTAATAAAACTGAATTTCGTATGATATAACATGTAAAGTCACACAGTGTATGACCTGCTATATAATGACAGGCTGCAGGTCTTTACTTGCGAAATAAGTAAATAAATATTACTACTCACAGCTTTGCTTTTCCTCCTACCCCTGTAACAACGAGGCCAAAAGCAACGGACTGTGACTTTTGCCATGCGCGCCTCGGCATGGGAGAGCGAAAAGATGCTCGCAAACAGGGAAAGTGCGACACGGAAAGCCAGTGGAGGGGGTGTAAACCCCAAAAATAAGCGTGCGCGTCCGGTGTGGTCTAGTGGCTAGGATACCTGGATTTCACCCAGGAGGCCCGGGTTCGATTCCCGGTACCGGAATGTAATTTTTTCGGAACAAAACACGACAAGTTTGGACCCTGCGAAATGCTGTTTCACGTCCTCCTCGCGTTATAGCTACTGGTTCATAAACGTGAGCTGAAAACAGTCGAGAGAAACGGGCACGCAATGAAATTACTACGAGCAGCGGAATAAAGGGAGAAGAGACCCTGGTCCACTGTTGGACTGCTACCATAGAAATGTTACCTGTAAATACGCAGAGCCACTCCGTCTAAGCGCTGGAAGACGGAGTGCACCGAGGCCCGTTAGCTCAGTTGGTTAGAGCGTCGTGCTAATAACGCGAAGGTCGTGGGTTCGATCCCCCCACGGGCCACTTCGATTTTACTACTTCAAAAAGGCAACGCCGATTTCCCCGGGCAAGTATGGTGACAAAGAAATCGTCACATTGTGTGGGAGCTGATAGGGGACCCGAAAGCGACTTGTCGGGACGCGCTAAAACACTTCACAGGTCACAGCACGCTGAACACACAGTTTGTCGTCCGATCACCGCTACTGCGCGACGCTGGGCGTTGTCAGTGCTTGGGCGGGTGACCGCCTGCGAACACAGGGCGCTGCCGACAGTTTCAATTCGTATTTCTCTTTTCTCGTCGGTTTCGGAGCTGCAGCGCTATTCGGTCTAGGGCACTGGCGCCACGTTTTGCCTCTCGGTATGCCAAGTCGCGCCGTGCGGCCACAGTGAAATGAAGGAGCGTGTTGTAAAATTTTCAACAAAGAAAAAAAGAAATGTGCTAGTAATAAAACTGAATTTGTCTGACAGAACATGTAAAATCACACAATGCACGATAACAGGCAGCAGGTCTTTACTTGAGGCATAAGTAATGTTGTGCCCGCCTCGCCATACCTCTCTCAGTCGTTTCGCGTGCTTGTCCTTCTGATATAGGCCGATTGGAGAGCGTCAGCTCTCGCGTCAGCCGAGCAAAGTCGAGACAAGTCGAGACTCAAGCGGAATCGACGCACACAATATAGGGTGGCCTGCAGCCAGTAAGAGGAGGAAAGAAACATTAATTTAATGACGCGTGGCAAAAGTACTCATACGCAGAAGTAAAACGCAGGCTGCGGTGGCCGGGAATCGAACCCGGATCAACTGCTTGGAAGGCAACTATGCTGACCATTACACCACCACCGCACGCTTTTCTTCCGCGCACGCCGCGCTGTGTCTGCTTCCCGCCTGTCGGCGGCGGCTGAAGGTGGTCGCAGCAGCAGGCGCATTACGGGGTAGGCGAGCGCATCCAGACAGCGTCTCTACGCACATTTCGCGTCCTTTGGCAAGAGTCGTCGCGTGCGTGCGCCGCAACACTACTTAGACGATCGCGTTCGGGCGTCATTTTTAAGCAGTGCAGCGCAGGATTCAGCGTTTGTAGCATTCTCTCGAGAGGATGCCACGGCGCTGGACGGCAGTCCCACTTTCCCTTCAGACGTCTGCCGCGGAAAGCACAAGGAAGCTGCAAACTAGCTGAGCATCGGTGGTTCAGTGGTAGAATGCTCGCCTGCCACGCGGGCGGCCCGGGTTCGATTCCCGGCCGATGCATCATTTTGTTTTTTCCCCGATAGTGGAGCTGCGTGTCCTTCGCACTCGAAGTGCGTGGGCCACGAGAATGAACCGCGGGATTCCGTGTGGAAACAACCAAACACGCAGCGCGCACGTCTTCTCGTTTGGACTCCTGCGTGCTATTGTGCATACTGGCGTCGGCCTATCATCGCAAGTTGCCTGCAGCGCCGGGAATGCACGTGTAGTAACAGAAAAAATGAGCCAGCAAGTGCAGACTCTCTACCACTAGTATTTGCTACTTGCCGAGATACCAGAAGGTTTGGCCATGACGTGCCTCGGTAGCGCAGTAGGCAGCGCGTAAGTCTCATAATCTTAAGGTCGTGAGTTCGATCCTCACCCGGGGCATTTAATTTACTTCCGTTCACAGCTAAATTGACGGCTCTGGGGTTGCGAAGGAGCAAAACAGCTTGTAGTTTGTTATCCATAAGGCTTCAACAACTCAGCGTGAAAATGCTTACTTCCCGTTATTACTACTTGCAGTTCTTTTGTGAAATTTTCAAGAAAAAATGTACTAGTAATAAAACTGAATTTCGTATGATATAACATGTAAAGTCACACAGTGTATGACCTGCTATATAATGACAGGCTGCAGGTCTTTACTTGCGAAATAAGTAAATAAATATTACTACTCACAGCTTTGCTTTTCCTCCTACCCCTGTAACAACGAGGCCAAAAAGCAACGGACTGTGACTTTTGCCATGCGCGCCTCGGCATGGGAGAGCGAAAAGATGCTCGCAAACAGGGAAAGTGCGACACGGAAAGCCAGTGGAGGGGGTGTAAACCCCAAAAATGAGCGTGCGCGTCCGGTGTGGTCTAGTGGCTAGGATACCTGGCTTTCACCCAGGAGGCCCGGGTTCGATTCCCGGTACCGGAATGTAATTTTTTCGGAACAAAACACGACAAGTTTGGACCCTGCGAAATGCTGTTTCACGTCCTCCTCGCGTTATAGCTACTGGTTCATAAACGTGAGCTGAAAACAGTCGAGAGAAACGGGCACGCAATGAAATTACTACGAGCAGCGGAATAAAGGGAGAAGAGACCCTGGTCCACTGTTGGACTGCTACCATAGAAATGTTACCTGTAAATACGCAGAGCCACTCCGTCTAAGCGCTGGAAGACGGAGTGCACCGAGGCCCGTTAGCTCAGTTGGTTAGAGCGTCGTGCTAATAACGCGAAGGTCGTGGGTTCGATCCCCCCACGGGCCACTTCGATTTTACTACTTCAAAAAGGCAACGCCGATTTCCCCGGGCAAGTATGGTGACAAAGAAATCGTCACATTGTGTGGGAGCTGATAGGGGACCCGAAAGCGACTTGTCGGGACGCGCTAAAACACTTCACAGGTCACAGCACGCTGAACACACAGTTTGTCGTCCGATCACCGCTACTGCGCGACGCTGGGCGTTGTCAGTGCTTGGGCGGGTGACCGCCTGCGAACACAGGGCGCTGCCGACAGTTTCAATTCGTATTTCTCTTTTCTCGTCGGTTTCGGAGCTGCAGCGCTATTCGGTCTAGGGCACTGGCGCCACGTTTTGCCTCTCGGTATGCCAAGTCGCGCCGTGCGGCCACAGTGAAATGAAGGAGCGTGTTGTAAAATTTTCAACAAAGAAAAAAAGAAATGTGCTAGTAATAAAACTGAATTTGTCTGACAGAACATGTAAAATCACACAATGCACGATAACAGGCAGCAGGTCTTTACTTGAGGCATAAGTAATGTTGTGCCCGCCTCGCCATACCTCTCTCAGTCGTTTCGCGTGCTTGTCCTTCTGATATAGGCCGATTGGAGAGCGTCAGCTCTCGCGTCAGCCGAGCAAAGTCGAGACAAGTCGAGACTCAAGCGGAATCGACGCACACAATATAGGGTGGCCTGCAGCCAGTAAGAGGAGGAAAGAAACATTAATTTAATGACGCGTGGCAAAAGTACTCATACGCAGAAGTAAAACGCAGGCTGCGGTGGCCGGGAATCGAACCCGGATCAACTGCTTGGAAGGCAACTATGCTGACCATTACACCACCACCGCACGGTTTTCTTCCGCGCACGCCGCGCTGTGTCTGCTTCCCGCCTGTCGGCGGCGGCTGAAGGTGGTCGCAGCAGCAGGCGCATTACGGGGTAGGCGAGCGCATCCAGACAGCGTCTCTACGCACATTTCGCGTCCTTTGGCAAGAGTCGTCGCGTGCGTGCGCCGCAACACTACTTAGACGATCGCGTTCGGGCGTCATTTTTAAGCAGTGCAGCGCAGGATTCAGCGTTTGTAGCATTCTCTCGAGAGGATGCCACGGCGCTGGACGGCAGTCCCACTTTCCCTTCAGACGTCTGCCGCGGAAAGCACAAGGAAGCTGCAAACTAGCTGAGCATCGGTGGTTCAGTGGTAGAATGCTCGCCTGCCACGCGGGCGGCCCGGGTTCGATTCCCGGCCGATGCATCATTTTGTTTTTTCCCCGATAGTGGAGCTGCGTGTCCTTCGCACTCGAAGTGCGTGGGCCACGAGAATGAACCGCGGGATTCCGTGTGGAAACAACCAAACACGCAGCGCGCACGTCTTCTCGTTTGGACTCCTGCGTGCTATTGTGCATACTGGCGTCGGCCTATCATCGCAAGTTGCCTGCAGCGCCGGGAATGCACGTGTAGTAACAGAAAAAATGAGCCAGCAAGTGCAGACTCTCTACCACTAGTATTTGCTACTTGCCGAGATACCAGAAGGTTTGGCCATCACGTGCCTCGGTAGCGCAGTAGGCAGCGCGTAAGTCTCATAATCTTAAGGTCGTGAGTTCGATCCTCACCCGGGGCATTTAATTTACTTCCGTTCACAGCTAAATTGACGGCTCTGGGGTTGCGAAGGAGCAAAACAGCTTGTAGTTTGTTATCCATAAGGCTTCAACAACTCAGCGTGAAAATGCTTACTTCCCGTTATTACTACTTGCAGTTCTTTTGTGAAATTTTCAAGAAAAAATGTACTAGTAATAAAACTGAATTTCGTATGATATAACATGTAAAGTCACACAGTGTATGACCTGCTATATAATGACAGGCTGCAGGTCTTTACTTGCGAAATAAGTAAATAAATATTACTACTCACAGCTTTGCTTTTCCTCCTACCCCTGTAACAACGAGGCCAAAAAGCAACGGACTGTGACTTTTGCCATGCGCGCCTCGGCATGGGAGAGCGAAAAGATGCTCGCAAACAGGGAAAGTGCGACACGGAAAGCCAGTGGAGGGGGTGTAAACCCCAAAAATGAGCGTGCGCGTCCGGTGTGGTCTAGTGGCTAGGATACCTGGCTTTCACCCAGGAGGCCCGGGTTCGATTCCCGGTACCGGAATGTAATTTTTTCGGAACAAAACACGACAAGTTTGGACCCTGCGAAATGCTGTTTCACGTCCTCCTCGCGTTATAGCTACTGGTTCATAAACGTGAGCTGAAAACAGTCGAGAGAAACGGGCACGCAATGAAATTACTACGAGCAGCGGAATAAAGGGAGAAGAGACCCTGGTCCACTGTTGGACTGCTACCATAGAAATGTTACCTGTAAATACGCAGAGCCACTCCGTCTAAGCGCTGGAAGACGGAGTGCACCGAGGCCCGTTAGCTCAGTTGGTTAGAGCGTCGTGCTAATAACGCGAAGGTCGTGGGTTCGATCCCCCCACGGGCCACTTCGATTTTACTACTTCAAAAAGGCAACGCCGACTTCCCCGGGCAAGTATGGTGACAAAGAAATCGTCACATTGTGTGGGAGCTGATAGGGGACCCGAAAGCGACTTGTCGGGACGCGCTAAAACACTTCACAGGTCACAGCACGCTGAACACACAGTTTGTCGTCCGATCACCGCTACTGCGCGACGCTGGGCGTTGTCAGTGCTTGGGCGGGTGACCGCCTGCGAACACAGGGCGCTGCCGACAGTTTCAATTCGTATTTCTCTTTTCTCGTCGGTTTCGGAGCTGCAGCGCTATTCGGTCTAGGGCACTGGCGCCACGTTTTGCCTCTCGGTATGCCAAGTCGCGCCGTGCGGCCACAGTGAAATGAAGGAGCGTGTTGTAAAATTTTCAACAAAGAAAAAAAGAAATGTGCTAGTAATAAAACTGAATTTGTCTGACAGAACATGTAAAATCACACAATGCACGATAACAGGCAGCAGGTCTTTACTTGAGGCATAAGTAATGTTGTGCCCGCCTCGCCATACCTCTCTCAGTCGTTTCGCGTGCTTGTCCTTCTGATATAGGCCGATTGGAGAGCGTCAGCTCTCGCGTCAGCCGAGCAAAGTCGAGACAAGTCGAGACTCAAGCGGAATCGACGCACACAATATAGGGTGGCCTGCAGCCAGTAAGAGGAGGAAAGAAACATTAATTTAATGACGCGTGGCAAAAGTACTCATACGCAGAAGTAAAACGCAGGCTGCGGTGGCCGGGAATCGAACCCGGATCAACTGCTTGGAAGGCAACTATGCTGACCATTACACCACCACCGCACGCTTTTCTTCCGCGCACGCCGCGCTGTGTCTGCTTCCCGCCTGTCGGCGGCGGCTGAAGGTGGTCGCAGCAGCAGGCGCATTACGGGGTAGGCGAGCGCATCCAGACAGCGTCTCTACGCACATTTCGCGTCCTTTGGCAAGAGTCGTCGCGTGCGTGCGCCGCAACACTACTTAGACGATCGCGTTCGGGCGTCATTTTTAAGCAGTGCAGCGCAGGATTCAGCGTTTGTAGCATTCTCTCGAGAGGATGCCACGGCGCTGGACGGCAGTCCCACTTTCCCTTCAGACGTCTGCCGCGGAAAGCACAAGGAAGCTGCAAACTAGCTGAGCATCGGTGGTTCAGTGGTAGAATGCTCGCCTGCCACGCGGGCGGCCCGGGTTCGATTCCCGGCCGATGCATCATTTTGTTTTTTCCCCGATAGTGGAGCTGCGTGTCCTTCGCACTCGAAGTGCGTGGGCCACGAGAATGAACCGCGGGATTCCGTGTGGAAACAACCAAACACGCAGCGCGCACGTCTTCTCGTTTGGACTCCTGCGTGCTATTGTGCATACTGGCGTCGGCCTATCATCGCAAGTTGCCTGCAGCGCCGGGAATGCACGTGTAGTAACAGAAAAAATGAGCCAGCAAGTGCAGACTCTCTACCACTAGTATTTGCTACTTGCCGAGATACCAGAAGGTTTGGCCATCACGTGCCTCGGTAGCGCAGTAGGCAGCGCGTAAGTCTCATAATCTTAAGGTCGTGAGTTCGATCCTCACCCGGGGCATTTAATTTACTTCCGTTCACAGCTAAATTGACGGCTCTGGGGTTGCGAAGGAGCAAAACAGCTTGTAGTTTGTTATCCATAAGGCTTCAACAACTCAGCGTGAAAATGCTTACTTCCCGTTATTACTACTTGCAGTTCTTTTGTGAAATTTTCAAGAAAAAATGTACTAGTAATAAAACTGAATTTCGTATGATATAACATGTAAAGTCACACAGTGTATGACCTGCTATATAATGACAGGCTGCAGGTCTTTACTTGCGAAATAAGTAAATAAATATTACTACTCACAGCTTTGCTTTTCCTCCTACCCCTGTAACAACGAGGCCAAAAGCAACGGACTGTGACTTTTGCCATGCGCGCCTCGGCATGGGAGAGCGAAAAGATGCTCGCAAACAGGGAAAGTGCGACACGGAAAGCCAGTGGAGGGGGTGTAAACCCCAAAAATAAGCGTGCGCGTCCGGTGTGGTCTAGTGGCTAGGATACCTGGATTTCACCCAGGAGGCCTGGGTTCGATTCCCGGTACCGGAATGTAATTTTTTCGGAACAAAACACGACAAGTTTGGACCCTGCGAAATGCTGTTTCACGTCCTCCTCGCGTTATAGCTACTGGTTCATAAACGTGAGCTGAAAACAGTCGAGAGAAACGGGCACGCAATGAAATTACTACGAGCAGCGGAATAAAGGGAGAAGAGACCCTGGTCCACTGTTGGACTGCTACCATAGAAATGTTACCTGTAAATACGCAGAGCCACTCCGTCTAAGCGCTGGAAGACGGAGTGCACCGAGGCCCGTTAGCTCAGTTGGTTAGAGCGTCGTGCTAATAACGCGAAGGTCGTGGGTTCGATCCCCCCACGGGCCACTTCGATTTTACTACTTCAAAAAGGCAACGCCGATTTCCCCGGGCAAGTATGGTGACAAAGAAATCGTCACATTGTGTGGGAGCTGATAGGGGACCCGAAAGCGACTTGTCGGGACGCGCTAAAACACTTCACAGGTCACAGCACGCTGAACACACAGTTTGTCGTCCGATCACCGCTACTGCGCGACGCTGGGCGTTGTCAGTGCTTGGGCGGGTGACCGCCTGCGAACACAGGGCGCTGCCGACAGTTTCAATTCGTATTTCTCTTTTCTCGTCGGTTTCGGAGCTGCAGCGCTATTCGGTCTAGGGCACTGGCGCCACGTTTTGCCTCTCGGTATGCCAAGTCGCGCCGTGCGGCCACAGTGAAATGAAGGAGCGTGTTGTAAAATTTTCAACAAAGAAAAAAAGAAATGTGCTAGTAATAAAACTGAATTTGTCTGACAGAACATGTAAAATCACACAATGCACGATAACAGGCAGCAGGTCTTTACTTGAGGCATAAGTAATGTTGTGCCCGCCTCGCCATACCTCTCTCAGTCGTTTCGCGTGCTTGTCCTTCTGATATAGGCCGATTGGAGAGCGTCAGCTCTCGCGTCAGCCGAGCAAAGTCGAGACAAGTCGAGACTCAAGCGGAATCGACGCACACAATATAGGGTGGCCTGCAGCCAGTAAGAGGAGGAAAGAAACATTAATTTAATGACGCGTGGCAAAAGTACTCATACGCAGAAGTAAAACGCAGGCTGCGGTGGCCGGGAATCGAACCCGGATCAACTGCTTGGAAGGCAACTATGCTGACCATTACACCACCACCGCACGGTTTTCTTCCGCGCACGCCGCGCTGTGTCTGCTTCCCGCCTGTCGGCGGCGGCTGAAGGTGGTCGCAGCAGCAGGCGCATTACGGGGTAGGCGAGCGCATCCAGACAGCGTCTCTACGCACATTTCGCGTCCTTTGGCAAGAGTCGTCGCGTGCGTGCGCCGCAACACTACTTAGACGATCGCGTTCGGGCGTCATTTTTAAGCAGTGCAGCGCAGGATTCAGCGTTTGTAGCATTCTCTCGAGAGGATGCCACGGCGCTGGACGGCAGTCCCACTTTCCCTTCAGACGTCTGCCGCGGAAAGCACAAGGAAGCTGCAAACTAGCTGAGCATCGGTGGTTCAGTGGTAGAATGCTCGCCTGCCACGCGGGCGGCCCGGGTTCGATTCCCGGCCGATGCATCATTTTGTTTTTTCCCCGATAGTGGAGCTGCGTGTCCTTCGCACTCGAAGTGCGTGGGCCACGAGAATGAACCGCGGGATTCCGTGTGGAAACAACCAAACACGCAGCGCGCACGTCTTCTCGTTTGGACTCCTGCGTGCTATTGTGCATACTGGCGTCGGCCTATCATCGCAAGTTGCCTGCAGCGCCGGGAATGCACGTGTAGTAACAGAAAAAATGAGCCAGCAAGTGCAGACTCTCTACCACTAGTATTTGCTACTTGCCGAGATACCAGAAGGTTTGGCCATCACGTGCCTCGGTAGCGCAGTAGGCAGCGCGTAAGTCTCATAATCTTAAGGTCGTGAGTTCGATCCTCACCCGGGGCATTTAATTTACTTCCGTTCACAGCTAAATTGACGGCTCTGGGGTTGCGAAGGAGCAAAACAGCTTGTAGTTTGTTATCCATAAGGCTTCAACAACTCAGCGTGAAAATGCTTACTTCCCGTTATTACTACTTGCAGTTCTTTTGTGAAATTTTCAAGAAAAAATGTACTAGTAATAAAACTGAATTTCGTATGATATAACATGTAAAGTCACACAGTGTATGACCTGCTATATAATGACAGGCTGCAGGTCTTTACTTGCGAAATAAGTAAATAAATATTACTACTCACAGCTTTGCTTTTCCTCCTACCCCTGTAACAACGAGGCCAAAAAGCAACGGACTGTGACTTTTGCCATGCGCGCCTCGGCATGGGAGAGCGAAAAGATGCTCGCAAACAGGGAAAGTGCGACACGGAAAGCCAGTGGAGGGGGTGTAAACCCCAAAAATGAGCGTGCGCGTCCGGTGTGGTCTAGTGGCTAGGATACCTGGCTTTCACCCAGGAGGCCCGGGTTCGATTCCCGGTACCGGAATGTAATTTTTTCGGAACAAAACACGACAAGTTTGGACCCTGCGAAATGCTGTTTCACGTCCTCCTCGCGTTATAGCTACTGGTTCATAAACGTGAGCTGAAAACAGTCGAGAGAAACGGGCACGCAATGAAATTACTACGAGCAGCGGAATAAAGGGAGAAGAGACCCTGGTCCACTGTTGGACTGCTACCATAGAAATGTTACCTGTAAATACGCAGAGCCACTCCGTCTAAGCGCTGGAAGACGGAGTGCACCGAGGCCCGTTAGCTCAGTTGGTTAGAGCGTCGTGCTAATAACGCGAAGGTCGTGGGTTCGATCCCCCCACGGGCCACTTCGATTTTACTACTTCAAAAAGGCAACGCCGATTTCCCCGGGCAAGTATGGTGACAAAGAAATCGTCACATTGTGTGGGAGCTGATAGGGGACCCGAAAGCGACTTGTCGGGACGCGCTAAAACACTTCACAGGTCACAGCACGCTGAACACACAGTTTGTCGTCCGATCACCGCTACTGCGCGACGCTGGGCGTTGTCAGTGCTTGGGCGGGTGACCGCCTGCGAACACAGGGCGCTGCCGACAGTTTCAATTCGTATTTCTCTTTTCTCGTCGGTTTCGGAGCTGCAGCGCTATTCGGTCTAGGGCACTGGCGCCACGTTTTGCCTCTCGGTATGCCAAGTCGCGCCGTGCGGCCACAGTGAAATGAAGGAGCGTGTTGTAAAATTTTCAACAAAGAAAAAAAGAAATGTGCTAGTAATAAAACTGAATTTGTCTGACAGAACATGTAAAATCACACAATGCACGATAACAGGCAGCAGGTCTTTACTTGAGGCATAAGTAATGTTGTGCCCGCCTCGCCATACCTCTCTCAGTCGTTTCGCGTGCTTGTCCTTCTGATATAGGCCGATTGGAGAGCGTCAGCTCTCGCGTCAGCCGAGCAAAGTCGAGACAAGTCGAGACTCAAGCGGAATCGACGCACACAATATAGGGTGGCCTGCAGCCAGTAAGAGGAGGAAAGAAACATTAATTTAATGACGCGTGGCAAAAGTACTCATACGCAGAAGTAAAACGCAGGCTGCGGTGGCCGGGAATCGAACCCGGATCAACTGCTTGGAAGGCAACTATGCTGACCATTACACCACCACCGCACGGTTTTCTTCCGCGCACGCCGCGCTGTGTCTGCTTCCCGCCTGTCGGCGGCGGCTGAAGGTGGTCGCAGCAGCAGGCGCATTACGGGGTAGGCGAGCGCATCCAGACAGCGTCTCTACGCACATTTCGCGTCCTTTGGCAAGAGTCGTCGCGTGCGTGCGCCGCAACACTACTTAGACGATCGCGTTCGGGCGTCATTTTTAAGCAGTGCAGCGCAGGATTCAGCGTTTGTAGCATTCTCTCGAGAG
Source organism: Schistocerca gregaria (assembly GCF_023897955.1). Classification (NCBI taxonomy): domain Eukaryota; kingdom Metazoa; phylum Arthropoda; class Insecta; order Orthoptera; family Acrididae; genus Schistocerca; species Schistocerca gregaria. The sequence goes on from NW_026062270.1 coordinate 164,057, forward strand.
GATGCCACGGCGCTGGACGGCAGTCCCACTTTCCCTTCAGACGTCTGCCGCGGAAAGCACAAGGAAGCTGCAAACTAGCTGAGCATCGGTGGTTCAGTGGTAGAATGCTCGCCTGCCACGCGGGCGGCCCGGGTTCGATTCCCGGCCGATGCATCATTTTGTTTTTTCCCCGATAGTGGAGCTGCGTGTCCTTCGCACTCGAAGTGCGTGGGCCACGAGAATGAACCGCGGGATTCCGTGTGGAAACAACCAAACACGCAGCGCGCACGTCTTCTCGTTTGGACTCCTGCGTGCTATTGTGCATACTGGCGTCGGCCTATCATCGCAAGTTGCCTGCAGCGCCGGGAATGCACGTGTAGTAACAGAAAAAATGAGCCAGCAAGTGCAGACTCTCTACCACTAGTATTTGCTACTTGCCGAGATACCAGAAGGTTTGGCCATCACGTGCCTCGGTAGCGCAGTAGGCAGCGCGTAAGTCTCATAATCTTAAGGTCGTGAGTTCGATCCTCACCCGGGGCATTTAATTTACTTCCGTTCACAGCTAAATTGACGGCTCTGGGGTTGCGAAGGAGCAAAACAGCTTGTAGTTTGTTATCCATAAGGCTTCAACAACTCAGCGTGAAAATGCTTACTTCCCGTTATTACTACTTGCAGTTCTTTTGTGAAATTTTCAAGAAAAAATGTACTAGTAATAAAACTGAATTTCGTATGATATAACATGTAAAGTCACACAGTGTATGACCTGCTATATAATGACAGGCTGCAGGTCTTTACTTGCGAAATAAGTAAATAAATATTACTACTCACAGCTTTGCTTTTCCTCCTACCCCTGTAACAACGAGGCCAAAAAGCAACGGACTGTGACTTTTGCCATGCGCGCCTCGGCATGGGAGAGCGAAAAGATGCTCGCAAACAGGGAAAGTGCGACACGGAAAGCCAGTGGAGGGGGTGTAAACCCCAAAAATGAGCGTGCGCGTCCGGTGTGGTCTAGTGGCTAGGATACCTGGCTTTCACCCAGGAGGCCCGGGTTCGATTCCCGGTACCGGAATGTAATTTTTTCGGAACAAAACACGACAAGTTTGGACCCTGCGAAATGCTGTTTCACGTCCTCCTCGCGTTATAGCTACTGGTTCATAAACGTGAGCTGAAAACAGTCGAGAGAAACGGGCACGCAATGAAATTACTACGAGCAGCGGAATAAAGGGAGAAGAGACCCTGGTCCACTGTTGGACTGCTACCATAGAAATGTTACCTGTAAATACGCAGAGCCACTCCGTCTAAGCGCTGGAAGACGGAGTGCACCGAGGCCCGTTAGCTCAGTTGGTTAGAGCGTCGTGCTAATAACGCGAAGGTCGTGGGTTCGATCCCCCCACGGGCCACTTCGATTTTACTACTTCAAAAAGGCAACGCCGATTTCCCCGGGCAAGTATGGTGACAAAGAAATCGTCACATTGTGTGGGAGCTGATAGGGGACCCGAAAGCGACTTGTCGGGACGCGCTAAAACACTTCACAGGTCACAGCACGCTGAACACACAGTTTGTCGTCCGATCACCGCTACTGCGCGACGCTGGGCGTTGTCAGTGCTTGGGCGGGTGACCGCCTGCGAACACAGGGCGCTGCCGACAGTTTCAATTCGTATTTCTCTTTTCTCGTCGGTTTCGGAGCTGCAGCGCTATTCGGTCTAGGGCACTGGCGCCACGTTTTGCCTCTCGGTATGCCAAGTCGCGCCGTGCGGCCACAGTGAAATGAAGGAGCGTGTTGTAAAATTTTCAACAAAGAAAAAAAGAAATGTGCTAGTAATAAAACTGAATTTGTCTGACAGAACATGTAAAATCACACAATGCACGATAACAGGCAGCAGGTCTTTACTTGAGGCATAAGTAATGTTGTGCCCGCCTCGCCATACCTCTCTCAGTCGTTTCGCGTGCTTGTCCTTCTGATATAGGCCGATTGGAGAGCGTCAGCTCTCGCGTCAGCCGAGCAAAGTCGAGACAAGTCGAGACTCAAGCGGAATCGACGCACACAATATAGGGTGGCCTGCAGCCAGTAAGAGGAGGAAAGAAACATTAATTTAATGACGCGTGGCAAAAGTACTCATACGCAGAAGTAAAACGCAGGCTGCGGTGGCCGGGAATCGAACCCGGATCAACTGCTTGGAAGGCAACTATGCTGACCATTACACCACCACCGCACGCTTTTCTTCCGCCCACGCCGCGCTGTGTCTGCTTCCCGCCTGTCGGCGGCGGCTGAAGGTGGTCGCAGCAGCAGGCGCATTACGGGGTAGGCGAGCGCATCCAGACAGCGTCTCTACGCACATTTCGCGTCCTTTGGCAAGAGTCGTCGCGTGCGTGCGCCGCAACACTACTTAGACGATCGCGTTCGGGCGTCATTTTTAAGCAGTGCAGCGCAGGATTCAGCGTTTGTAGCATTCTCTCGAGAGGATGCCACGGCGCTGGACGGCAGTCCCACTTTCCCTTCAGACGTCTGCCGCGGAAAGCACAAGGAAGCTGCAAACTAGCTGAGCATCGGTGGTTCAGTGGTAGAATGCTCGCCTGCCACGCGGGCGGCCCGGGTTCGATTCCCGGCCGATGCATCATTTTGTTTTTTCCCCGATAGTGGAGCTGCGTGTCCTTCGCACTCGAAGTGCGTGGGCCACGAGAATGAACCGCGGGATTCCGTGTGGAAACAACCAAACACGCAGCGCGCACGTCTTCTCGTTTGGACTCCTGCGTGCTATTGTGCATACTGGCGTCGGCCTATCATCGCAAGTTGCCTGCAGCGCCGGGAATGCACGTGTAGTAACAGAAAAAATGAGCCAGCAAGTGCAGACTCTCTACCACTAGTATTTGCTACTTGCCGAGATACCAGAAGGTTTGGCCATCACGTGCCTCGGTAGCGCAGTAGGCAGCGCGTAAGTCTCATAATCTTAAGGTCGTGAGTTCGATCCTCACCCGGGGCATTTAATTTACTTCCGTTCACAGCTAAATTGACGGCTCTGGGGTTGCGAAGGAGCAAAACAGCTTGTAGTTTGTTATCCATAAGGCTTCAACAACTCAGCGTGAAAATGCTTACTTCCCGTTATTACTACTTGCAGTTCTTTTGTGAAATTTTCAAGAAAAAATGTACTAGTAATAAAACTGAATTTCGTATGATATAACATGTAAAGTCACACAGTGTATGACCTGCTATATAATGACAGGCTGCAGGTCTTTACTTGCGAAATAAGTAAATAAATATTACTACTCACAGCTTTGCTTTTCCTCCTACCCCTGTAACAACGAGGCCAAAAGCAACGGACTGTGACTTTTGCCATGCGCGCCTCGGCATGGGAGAGCGAAAAGATGCTCGCAAACAGGGAAAGTGCGACACGGAAAGCCAGTGGAGGGGGTTAAACCCCAAAAATGAGCGTGCGCGTCCGGTGTGGTCTAGTGGCTAGGATACCTGGCTTTCACCCAGGAGGCCCGGGTTCGATTCCCGGTACCGGAATGTAATTTTTTCGGAACAAAACACGACAAGTTTGGACCCTGCGAAATGCTGTTTCACGTCCTCCTCGCGTTATAGCTACTGGTTCATAAACGTGAGCTGAAAACAGTCGAGAGAAACGGGCACGCAATGAAATTACTACGAGCAGCGGAATAAAGGGAGAAGAGACCCTGGTCCACTGTTGGACTGCTACCATAGAAATGTTACCTGTAAATACGCAGAGCCACTCCGTCTAAGCGCTGGAAGACGGAGTGCACCGAGGCCCGTTAGCTCAGTTGGTTAGAAGTCTGCCTGCAGCGGCGGTGGCGAGCGGTTCGTCGTGCTGTGCTTCGCTCTGCGGCTGGCTTTGTTTACATCCGCTGTGTAAGTCTGTGCGTTTTCGCCGGCGCTTCGCAGTAGTTAGATATTCTGTCAACGTTCGAAAATGCAGTAATGGCTCAACTTAGTAGAAAGGACACTCTGAAATTTACCTTTGATCGACGTTTTGCTCGACCTAAATCTTTCGAAATTGAGGATTGGTTAGAGGAAGTTGTTCAAGTTCCGTTTGAAGATACTGTTGGTTTTCACTTGTCAATTGTGAGTAGTGTGATGTACTTGAAGCTGAAAAACCCTGAGTTATGCGAACGAGTTGTCAATAATACCGGTGGTAAACTTAAGTTTAAACACAGTGATGGAACTATTGGCGAAGTTACTGTCGATCATGTGGGACTTGGTATTCGAACAATTCGAATTTTTGAGCTACCCTTTGAAGTTCCTACAGATGCGATCAATCTTGTTATTGCACCCTTTGGGAAGGTCCTCAGTAATTTTGCAGAAAAATGGTCCGGTGCTCACAAATATCCGGTTTTGAACGGTGTCAGGCAGTTGAAGGTGGACTTATTACGACATATTCCGTCTTACATTAACGTTTGCGGTTATCGAGGTATCGTCATTTATGATGGTCAACCACGAACGTGTGCAGCTTGCAATTCTCCAGGTCATATTCGTTCTGAATGTATTCAAAGACGTGTTGTGCAGCTGCCGACAGGTGAACCGGTGAAGTCCGCGGAGATGACTATTTTGTCCACCACTTACGCTTCGGTGGCTCGCGACCAACCGACCGACCAACTGCCCATGGATACCGAAGTAGACATTCGCCCCCAACCAACCCTTCCTCCAACGGCCGAGCAACTTGTTGACATTTCTGAGCGACAAGAGCAACACCTGAGTGTGAGTGACGTGGTTGATTCCGTAGCGCAGTCCCCGACTCTGTCAACAGAACAAAATTCCACCTCCTCAGAGACGCAGGTCAGGACTGTGACTGCTGAATGTCGTTCCCCACAACCCCACCATGAAATCTCGGATTCCGATGAGCGTTGTCCACCTGCTAAATCCCCGCGGAAGAACAAGAAACGCAGAATCGCCCGCCAGGGTGCGGAAGAGGCGGCGGCGTCGTTGCGGGGAAAGGTGCAGCAAATCATGGACAAAGTCAGTGCAAAATCACCAGAATCCTCCCGACAACAGGCGCTAACTTCTGCACACCTGCGGGATGAAGATCGTGCAATCACGCTAACTGAGCCCTCTCGCGATGCTACCGGCCAGGTGTCTCCCATGTGCAGTGACGATGTTGATCATTGTTTAAAAGAACAACGACAACATCATCCTCTTGCGTCCAAGAACCCCAGCACTATAGACTGGGCGGCGGAACCAGAGGTCGAACACATGGACGCTGATGCAACTGATATTCCAGTCACTTCCCGATTTCCCGAACAGCCTTCTACGGCAGCAGAACCGGCACATGATGATAAGTTACTGGATCCACGGCAGGCAAACAAAGAAGAGGACTCTGACTTCTTTTAAAACGGCGCCGATTCCTTCTTACTCTCGTAAGAGCGTGAATGACTGATCAGCAGGCGTATAAAATTGGTACATTAAATATAAATAAAATCCGCAGTTCCCTCAAACTCGACAACATCGTAGACCTCTTATACGCCGCCGACATTGATATCCTCTTGCTTCAGGAGGTCGCCGACATTGCTTTGAACCACATTCCCGGTTATAATGTGACGGCCAATCCGGGACACGGTTCCGATTTAGGCACCGCTATTCTCACGAAAGAAGGAATTATCGTCCAGAATGTAGAACGACTCATAAGTTGTAGGGGAATTGGCGTGACTATCAATAATGTTAGACTCCTAAATCTGTATGCACCATCCGGCTCAACTAATAGGCGACGCCGAGCGGACTTTTTCAAGGAAGAAATACTTCCGCTTTTTGCAACACAATATGACCACCTAATATTGGCGGGAGATTTTAACTGTGTACTTAACGCCAAAGATCAGACGCCGCATTTCAATACATCGATTGAATTAGAACAGATCGTCAAGGATTTACGTTTAGTCGATACGTGGGAGCACAAGTTTGGTACAACACCTGGTTTTACTCACGTCACGAATCATTCAGCGAGTAGATTGGACCGCATTTACGTATCGGACACTCTCAGACAGCGAATTTTACAAACTGAGGTCTGGCCAACCAGTTTCTCCGACCATGCGGCTTATATTTGCACGCTGAATTTGGGGAAACAGGAAACCTACCGAGGCAAAGGACTATGGAAACTAAATGTTGCACATTTAGACGATCCTGAATGCAGAGAAGCCTTCACTCGAGCGTGGAATGAAAGTGAAGCCAAATTCAGTACGTACGGCTCGGCATTGCAATGGTGGCTCGAATGCGCTAAACCGAAAATTCGTAAATCCATGATACAATATTCCCGGAATAAGAACTGGTGGTTTAAGAGAACGATGGAGTTTTATTATCAATGTCTTCGAGACTTATATACTCTTGATGCCACTGTGATTGACAACTACCCCCGCATTAAAAGACTGCAAGCAAAAATATTACTTTTGAAACGAAAACAGATGGAAGGTTACAAAATTAGAGGTCGGGTTTCGACTATGGCAAAAGGCGAACAGCCATCCATTTATCACCTGATACGTGAAACTAAACGAGCACGGACAAAGATCTTAACTGAACTACAATCCGAAGACGGCACGATTCTAACTCGGCAACACGATATCAGAGACGCCGTTCAAACTTATTACACTGACTTGATGTCCAATAAACCTACCGACGACGAAGCCCTTGCAGAGTTCCGGAGCAGCTTAACGCACAGGCTTCGCCCTGCGGATGTAGCCGAACTCGTCACCGATGTAACGGAAGATGAACTGGAAGATGTGGTGTTCCACAGTCCAAAAAACAAATCTCCCGGATGTGACGGTCTCCCGGTGGAACTTTATCAAGTCTTCTGGCCACAACTGAAGACAAAGCTGACGGTGCTCTGCAACGAACTTCTCCAACCGGACATGCCCATTCCTCCGCCATTCAGTGAAGGACTTGTGGTCTTACTCCCGAAACGGACGAGCAATAACACCGTCGCAACTTTGCGACCCATTACGTTGCTCAACAGCGACTACAAAATTTTTGCTCGCATTCTCGCAACGAGAATGAAAACTGTGATGCATACCGTCATTGGATCACATCAAACGAGTGTTGGAAAGGACAGAGCTATATATCAGACATTATCAGACTATCGAGATGTGATTTCTGTTGCGGACGCTTGCAAAATCCGATGTGCTATCGTAACTTTAGATTTCGCACAGGCTTTCGACAGAGTGAACCATCCTTACCTTTTCCAGATAATGCAGACTCTGGGTTTTCCTCCGCAGTTCATCAGCATCATACAGAAATTGTTACGGAATAGTACATCCAAACTTGTCGTTAACGGTCAGCCAAGTCGCGCCGTCCCGATAAACAGTTCTGTTAGGCAGGGCTGCCCTATGTCGATGGCGCTGTTTGCCATTGCGATCGAACCGCTGCTAGTCACCTTGACGGAACGTTTACAAGGACTCCACATACACGGGCAGAAGATAGTGTGCCGAGCTTACGCTGATGATGTTACCTTCCTAGCTATGAATGTCAATGAGGTCGAGAGGGGTCTCCTGATCATCTCACAATATGAAAAGGCATCTGGTGCGAAACTGCATTGGACGAAATCAGGGATCATGAACGTTGGGCAAGGCATAGGCGCGATCGGTCATGGCCAGCTTAAAGAGATCACTAGGATGACGTGTCTCGGTGTCGATTTTCGGAACACCATCCGCCACACCATTGCCGCCAATTATAAGCAATTGCTCAACAAAATTCGTGCTTGTGCGAAGTTACATAGCGTCAGGAAATTGGACGAGCTTCAAAAGGTTGAATTGGCCAATATTTATATCACTGCCAAAATCAATTATGTGGCTCAAGTTTTGCCCATCCCCACCGATATAGCCAAATGCATGCTGTCCGCGCTTGGACACTTTGTATGTCGTGGCCAGATCTTTAAAGTTCGATATGACACCTTGACACTCCCAACGCGAGATGGCGGACTCAGTCTCACCGATGTACACAAAAAAGCGAAAGCTCTTTATTTCTGCAAAACTTACAAGCTATGGAAACAGTCACCGACCAGTCTGACCGCTCTTGTCCTGAATGAAATCGCACCGACTGATCTTCAACCGCCAATTGATGTGCACCATATACCGACTGCGCTCTACCACTTCAAGAGTTTTCTCTTAGAGTATAGTTATGTCCATACAACAGTCTCTGAAAAGAATTTGACGACAGTTAAGGCAATCTACAACTCCTTTGTGGCAACTAAATCACGGAATGTTATCGAACAAAAATTTCCAAACTACAACTGGGACGCGACGTGGCAAAACATCCACAGCCCCTACTTACCTTCGCAAGTAAAGGCGACGTGGTACGCTGCCGTCAATAGAAAAATCCCGACGCAGTCCAGGCTTCATGCAATTCATTTGCAGGACTCGCCAATGTGTGTCACGTGTAATCTCATAGACAGCGAAGAACACCGTTTCGTCTGTGGTACCACGAAAGATATATGGGGTTACGCCCGACAGAAACTGTCGAGCATCAAGAGGACCTCACCATCTGCGATAACGCCAGCTGACTTTCTCAACCCTGAAGCAATCCCATTTCCCAGGACAAAGCGGAATGCTGTCAACTGGATAATAGGTCACACAGTGCACTATATTTTTAGTACTGGCGATAAGAACAAAGACGATTTCGTTCTATACCTGACCCTGCAGCACAGCATGATCGCACGCGAACGTAACTACAAGGCGACCTTTGCCAACTTTTTAAGCAAGACCATTGTGTGATATGCGATTCGACACTCGACCCGTCAGTCTTGCCATGACGGGGAACGTAATATTTAAAGAACGCCCGAAACTATACCACGAGACATGAATGCATGTTTAACCTTCTTTCGAAGTAAGGCGAAACCGACTATTCGCTACATCATTGAGGAGCAGCAGAGGACAATAACAGACGAAAGATGTGAAGACAACACTAGAGAAAAAAAACAAACACTTTTCGTTTTCTTATATTTTGCACCAACAAAGGAGAAGATTCCTTTTTAATCACTAATTTCTTATTTATTTATTTATTAATCCTAACCAGAAAAGGTACTTTAGTTCGACACTGCTTAACATAGTTGATAGTGTCATCATTTTTTTTTGCTGTTAACGCCTCACTCACCTAGAAGAAATGGATTGAGTTCTGGTGGAAGAATGGATCCCTTCTGGAAGATCCTCATAAAAAAAAAAAAAAAAAAAAAAAAAAGAGGAAAAAAAAAGTGGTTCAAACAAAATTATAAATAAAAAATAAAAAAATTAAAAAAAATTAAAAAAAAAAAAAAAAAAAAAAGTGGTTAAGGAAAAAAAAAAAAAGAAAAAAAAAAAAAAAAAAAAGTGGATAAGGCGTCGGACTTCGGATCTGAAGATTACAGGTTCGAATGCTGTCACGCTCATGTTTTTCCAAAAAAAAAAAAAAAAAGTTGGTTAGAGCGTCGTGCTAATAACGCGAAGGTCGTGGGTTCGATCCCCCCACGGGCCACTTCGATTTTACTACTTCAAAAAGGCAACGCCGATTTCCCCGGGCAAGTATGGTGACAAAGAAATCGTCACATTGTGTGGGAGCTGATAGGGGACCCGAAAGCGACTTGTCGGGACGCGCTAAAACACTTCACAGGTCACAGCACGCTGAACACACAGTTTGTCGTCCGATCACCGCTACTGCGCGACGCTGGGCGTTGTCAGTGCTTGGGCGGGTGACCGCCTGCGAACACAGGGCGCTGCCGACAGTTTCAATTCGTATTTCTCTTTTCTCGTCGGTTTCGGAGCTGCAGCGCTATTCGGTCTAGGGCACTGGCGCCACGTTTTGCCTCTCGGTATGCCAAGTCGCGCCGTGCGGCCACAGTGAAATGAAGGAGCGTGTTGTAAAATTTTCAACAAAGAAAAAAAGAAATGTGCTAGTAATAAAACTGAATTTGTCTGACAGAACATGTAAAATCACACAATGCACGATAACAGGCAGCAGGTCTTTACTTGAGGCATAAGTAATGTTGTGCCCGCCTCGCCATACCTCTCTCAGTCGTTTCGCGTGCTTGTCCTTCTGATATAGGCCGATTGGAGAGCGTCAGCTCTCGCGTCAGCCGAGCAAAGTCGAGACAAGTCGAGACTCAAGCGGAATCGACGCACACAATATAGGGTGGCCTGCAGCCAGTAAGAGGAGGAAAGAAACATTAATTTAATGACGCGTGGCAAAAGTACTCATACGCAGAAGTAAAACGCAGGCTGCGGTGGCCGGGAATCGAACCCGGATCAACTGCTTGGAAGGCAACTATGCTGACCATTACACCACCACCGCACGCTTTTCTTCCGCGCACGCCGCGCTGTGTCTGCTTCCCGCCTGTCGGCGGCGGCTGAAGGTGGTCGCAGCAGCAGGCGCATTACGGGGTAGGCGAGCGCATCCAGACAGCGTCTCTACGCACATTTCGCGTCCTTTGGCAAGAGTCGTCGCGTGCGTGCGCCGCAACACTACTTAGACGATCGCGTTCGGGCGTCATTTTTAAGCAGTGCAGCGCAGGATTCAGCGTTTGTAGCATTCTCTCGAGAGGATGCCACGGCGCTGGACGGCAGTCCCACTTTCCCTTCAGACGTCTGCCGCGGAAAGCACAAGGAAGCTGCAAACTAGCTGAGCATCGGTGGTTCAGTGGTAGAATGCTCGCCTGCCACGCGGGCGGCCCGGGTTCGATTCCCGGCCGATGCATCATTTTGTTTTTTCCCCGATAGTGGAGCTGCGTGTCCTTCGCACTCGAAGTGCGTGGGCCACGAGAATGAACCGCGGGATTCCGTGTGGAAACAACCAAACACGCAGCGCGCACGTCTTCTCGTTTGGACTCCTGCGTGCTATTGTGCATACTGGCGTCGGCCTATCATCGCAAGTTGCCTGCAGCGCCGGGAATGCACGTGTAGTAACAGAAAAAATGAGCCAGCAAGTGCAGACTCTCTACCACTAGTATTTGCTACTTGCCGAGATACCAGAAGGTTTGGCCATCACGTGCCTCGGTAGCGCAGTAGGCAGCGCGTAAGTCTCATAATCTTAAGGTCGTGAGTTCGATCCTCACCCGGGGCATTTAATTTACTTCCGTTCACAGCTAAATTGACGGCTCTGGGGTTGCGAAGGAGCAAAACAGCTTGTAGTTTGTTATCCATAAGGCTTCAACAACTCAGCGTGAAAATGCTTACTTCCCGTTATTACTACTTGCAGTTCTTTTGTGAAATTTTCAAGAAAAAATGTACTAGTAATAAAACTGAATTTCGTATGATATAACATGTAAAGTCACACAGTGTATGACCTGCTATATAATGACAGGCTGCAGGTCTTTACTTGCGAAATAAGTAAATAAATATTACTACTCACAGCTTTGCTTTTCCTCCTACCCCTGTAACAACGAGGCCAAAAGCAACGGACTGTGACTTTTGCCATGCGCGCCTCGGCATGGGAGAGCGAAAAGATGCTCGCAAACAGGGAAAGTGCGACACGGAAAGCCAGTGGAGGGGGTGTAAACCCCAAAAATGAGCGTGCGCGTCCGGTGTGGTCTAGTGGCTAGGATACCTGGCTTTCACCCAGGAGGCCCGGGTTCGATTCCCGGTACCGGAATGTAATTTTTTCGGAACAAAACACGACAAGTTTGGACCCTGCGAAATGCTGTTTCACGTCCTCCTCGCGTTATAGCTACTGGTTCATAAACGTGAGCTGAAAACAGTCGAGAGAAACGGGCACGCAATGAAATTACTACGAGCAGCGGAATAAAGGGAGAAGAGACCCTGGTCCACTGTTGGACTGCTACCATAGAAATGTTACCTGTAAATACGCAGAGCCACTCCGTCTAAGCGCTGGAAGACGGAGTGCACCGAGGCCCGTTAGCTCAGTTGGTTAGAGCGTCGTGCTAATAACGCGAAGGTCGTGGGTTCGATCCCCCCACGGGCCACTTCGATTTTACTACTTCAAAAAGGCAACGCCGATTTCCCCGGGCAAGTATGGTGACAAAGAAATCGTCACATTGTGTGGGAGCTGATAGGGGACCCGAAAGCGACTTGTCGGGACGCGCTAAAACACTTCACAGGTCACAGCACGCTGAACACACAGTTTGTCGTCCGATCACCGCTACTGCGCGACGCTGGGCGTTGTCAGTGCTTGGGCGGGTGACCGCCTGCGAACACAGGGCGCTGCCGACAGTTTCAATTCGTATTTCTCTTTTCTCGTCGGTTTCGGAGCTGCAGCGCTATTCGGTCTAGGGCACTGGCGCCACGTTTTGCCTCTCGGTATGCCAAGTCGCGCCGTGCGGCCACAGTGAAATGAAGGAGCGTGTTGTAAAATTTTCAACAAAGAAAAAAAGAAATGTGCTAGTAATAAAACTGAATTTGTCTGACAGAACATGTAAAATCACACAATGCACGATAACAGGCAGCAGGTCTTTACTTGAGGCATAAGTAATGTTGTGCCCGCCTCGCCATACCTCTCTCAGTCGTTTCGCGTGCTTGTCCTTCTGATATAGGCCGATTGGAGAGCGTCAGCTCTCGCGTCAGCCGAGCAAAGTCGAGACAAGTCGAGACTCAAGCGGAATCGACGCACACAATATAGGGTGGCCTGCAGCCAGTAAGAGGAGGAAAGAAACATTAATTTAATGACGCGTGGCAAAAGTACTCATACGCAGAAGTAAAACGCAGGCTGCGGTGGCCGGGAATCGAACCCGGATCAACTGCTTGGAAGGCAACTATGCTGACCATTACACCACCACCGCACGCTTTTCTTCCGCGCACGCCGCGCTGTGTCTGCTTCCCGCCTGTCGGCGGCGGCTGAAGGTGGTCGCAGCAGCAGGCGCATTACGGGGTAGGCGAGCGCATCCAGACAGCGTCTCTACGCACATTTCGCGTCCTTTGGCAAGAGTCGTCGCGTGCGTGCGCCGCAACACTACTTAGACGATCGCGTTCGGGCGTCATTTTTAAGCAGTGCAGCGCAGGATTCAGCGTTTGTAGCATTCTCTCGAGAGGATGCCACGGCGCTGGACGGCAGTCCCACTTTCCCTTCAGACGTCTGCCGCGGAAAGCACAAGGAAGCTGCAAACTAGCTGAGCATCGGTGGTTCAGTGGTAGAATGCTCGCCTGCCACGCGGGCGGCCCGGGTTCGATTCCCGGCCGATGCATCATTTTGTTTTTTCCCCGATAGTGGAGCTGCGTGTCCTTCGCACTCGAAGTGCGTGGGCCACGAGAATGAACCGCGGGATTCCGTGTGGAAACAACCAAACACGCAGCGCGCACGTCTTCTCGTTTGGACTCCTGCGTGCTATTGTGCATACTGGCGTCGGCCTATCATCGCAAGTTGCCTGCAGCGCCGGGAATGCACGTGTAGTAACAGAAAAAATGAGCCAGCAAGTGCAGACTCTCTACCACTAGTATTTGCTACTTGCCGAGATACCAGAAGGTTTGGCCATCACGTGCCTCGGTAGCGCAGTAGGCAGCGCGTAAGTCTCATAATCTTAAGGTCGTGAGTTCGATCCTCACCCGGGGCATTTAATTTACTTCCGTTCACAGCTAAATTGACGGCTCTGGGGTTGCGAAGGAGCAAAACAGCTTGTAGTTTGTTATCCATAAGGCTTCAACAACTCAGCGTGAAAATGCTTACTTCCCGTTATTACTACTTGCAGTTCTTTTGTGAAATTTTCAAGAAAAAATGTACTAGTAATAAAACTGAATTTCGTATGATATAACATGTAAAGTCACACAGTGTATGACCTGCTATATAATGACAGGCTGCAGGTCTTTACTTGCGAAATAAGTAAATAAATATTACTACTCACAGCTTTGCTTTTCCTCCTACCCCTGTAACAACGAGGCCAAAAGCAACGGACTGTGACTTTTGCCATGCGCGCCTCGGCATGGGAGAGCGAAAAGATGCTCGCAAACAGGGAAAGTGCGACACGGAAAGCCAGTGGAGGGGGTGTAAACCCCAAAAATGAGCGTGCGCGTCCGGTGTGGTCTAGTGGCTAGGATACCTGGCTTTCACCCAGGAGGCCCGGGTTCGATTCCCGGTACCGGAATGTAATTTTTTCGGAACAAAACACGACAAGTTTGGACCCTGCGAAATGCTGTTTCACGTCCTCCTCGCGTTATAGCTACTGGTTCATAAACGTGAGCTGAAAACAGTCGAGAGAAACGGGCACGCAATGAAATTACTACGAGCAGCGGAATAAAGGGAGAAGAGACCCTGGTCCACTGTTGGACTGCTACCATAGAAATGTTACCTGTAAATACGCAGAGCCACTCCGTCTAAGCGCTGGAAGACGGAGTGCACCGAGGCCCGTTAGCTCAGTTGGTTAGAGCGTCGTGCTAATAACGCGAAGGTCGTGGGTTCGATCCCCCCACGGGCCACTTCGATTTTACTACTTCAAAAAGGCAACGCCGATTTCCCCGGGCAAGTATGGTGACAAAGAAATCGTCACATTGTGTGGGAGCTGATAGGGGACCCGAAAGCGACTTGTCGGGACGCGCTAAAACACTTCACAGGTCACAGCACGCTGAACACACAGTTTGTCGTCCGATCACCGCTACTGCGCGACGCTGGGCGTTGTCAGTGCTTGGGCGGGTGACCGCCTGCGAACACAGGGCGCTGCCGACAGTTTCAATTCGTATTTCTCTTTTCTCGTCGGTTTCGGAGCTGCAGCGCTATTCGGTCTAGGGCACTGGCGCCACGTTTTGCCTCTCGGTATGCCAAGTCGCGCCGTGCGGCCACAGTGAAATGAAGGAGCGTGTTGTAAAATTTTCAACAAAGAAAAAAAGAAATGTGCTAGTAATAAAACTGAATTTGTCTGACAGAACATGTAAAATCACACAATGCACGATAACAGGCAGCAGGTCTTTACTTGAGGCATAAGTAATGTTGTGCCCGCCTCGCCATACCTCTCTCAGTCGTTTCGCGTGCTTGTCCTTCTGATATAGGCCGATTGGAGAGCGTCAGCTCTCGCGTCAGCCGAGCAAAGTCGAGACAAGTCGAGACTCAAGCGGAATCGACGCACACAATATAGGGTGGCCTGCAGCCAGTAAGAGGAGGAAAGAAACATTAATTTAATGACGCGTGGCAAAAGTACTCATACGCAGAAGTAAAACGCAGGCTGCGGTGGCCGGGAATCGAACCCGGATCAACTGCTTGGAAGGCAACTATGCTGACCATTACACCACCACCGCACGCTTTTCTTCCGCGCACGCCGCGCTGTGTCTGCTTCCCGCCTGTCGGCGGCGGCTGAAGGTGGTCGCAGCAGCAGGCGCATTACGGGGTAGGCGAGCGCATCCAGACAGCGTCTCTACGCACATTTCGCGTCCTTTGGCAAGAGTCGTCGCGTGCGTGCGCCGCAACACTACTTAGACGATCGCGTTCGGGCGTCATTTTTAAGCAGTGCAGCGCAGGATTCAGCGTTTGTAGCATTCTCTCGAGAGGATGCCACGGCGCTGGACGGCAGTCCCACTTTCCCTTCAGACGTCTGCCGCGGAAAGCACAAGGAAGCTGCAAACTAGCTGAGCATCGGTGGTTCAGTGGTAGAATGCTCGCCTGCCACGCGGGCGGCCCGGGTTCGATTCCCGGCCGATGCATCATTTTGTTTTTTCCCCGATAGTGGAGCTGCGTGTCCTTCGCACTCGAAGTGCGTGGGCCACGAGAATGAACCGCGGGATTCCGTGTGGAAACAACCAAACACGCAGCGCGCACGTCTTCTCGTTTGGACTCCTGCGTGCTATGTGCATACTGGCGTCGGCCTATCATCGCAAGTTGCCTGCAGCGCCGGGAATGCACGTGTAGTAACAGAAAAAATGAGCCAGCAAGTGCAGACTCTCTACCACTAGTATTTGCTACTTGCCGAGATACCAGAAGGTTTGGCCATCACGTGCCTCGGTAGCGCAGTAGGCAGCGCGTAAGTCTCATAATCTTAAGGTCGTGAGTTCGATCCTCACCCGGGGCATTTAATTTACTTCCGTTCACAGCTAAATTGACGGCTCTGGGGTTGCGAAGGAGCAAAACAGCTTGTAGTTTGTTATCCATAAGGCTTCAACAACTCAGCGTGAAAATGCTTACTTCCCGTTATTACTACTTGCAGTTCTTTTGTGAAATTTTCAAGAAAAAATGTACTAGTAATAAAACTGAATTTCGTATGATATAACATGTAAAGTCACACAGTGTATGACCTGCTATATAATGACAGGCTGCAGGTCTTTACTTGCGAAATAAGTAAATAAATATTACTACTCACAGCTTTGCTTTTCCTCCTACCCCTGTAACAACGAGGCCAAAAGCAACGGACTGTGACTTTTGCCATGCGCGCCTCGGCATGGGAGAGCGAAAAGATGCTCGCAAACAGGGAAAGTGCGACACGGAAAGCCAGTGGAGGGGGTTAAACCCCAAAAATGAGCGTGCGCGTCCGGTGTGGTCTAGTGGCTAGGATACCTGGCTTTCACCCAGGAGGCCCGGGTTCGATTCCCGGTACCGGAATGTAATTTTTTCGGAACAAAACACGACAAGTTTGGACCCTGCGAAATGCTGTTTCACGTCCTCCTCGCGTTATAGCTACTGGTTCATAAACGTGAGCTGAAAACAGTCGAGAGAAACGGGCACGCAATGAAATTACTACGAGCAGCGGAATAAAGGGAGAAGAGACCCTGGTCCACTGTTGGACTGCTACCATAGAAATGTTACCTGTAAATACGCAGAGCCACTCCGTCTAAGCGCTGGAAGACGGAGTGCACCGAGGCCCGTTAGCTCAGTTGGTTAGAGCGTCGTGCTAATAACGCGAAGGTCGTGGGTTCGATCCCCCCACGGGCCACTTCGATTTTACTACTTCAAAAAGGCAACGCCGATTTCCCCGGGCAAGTATGGTGACAAAGAAATCGTCACATTGTGTGGGAGCTGATAGGGGACCCGAAAGCGACTTGTCGGGACGCGCTAAAACACTTCACAGGTCACAGCACGCTGAACACACAGTTTGTCGTCCGATCACCGCTACTGCGCGACGCTGGGCGTTGTCAGTGCTTGGGCGGGTGACCGCCTGCGAACACAGGGCGCTGCCGACAGTTTCAATTCGTATTTCTCTTTTCTCGTCGGTTTCGGAGCTGCAGCGCTATTCGGTCTAGGGCACTGGCGCCACGTTTTGCCTCTCGGTATGCCAAGTCGCGCCGTGCGGCCACAGTGAAATGAAGGAGCGTGTTGTAAAATTTTCAACAAAGAAAAAAAGAAATGTGCTAGTAATAAAACTGAATTTGTCTGACAGAACATGTAAAATCACACAATGCACGATAACAGGCAGCAGGTCTTTACTTGAGGCATAAGTAATGTTGTGCCCGCCTCGCCATACCTCTCTCAGTCGTTTCGCGTGCTTGTCCTTCTGATATAGGCCGATTGGAGAGCGTCAGCTCTCGCGTCAGCCGAGCAAAGTCGAGACAAGTCGAGACTCAAGCGGAATCGACGCACACAATATAGGGTGGCCTGCAGCCAGTAAGAGGAGGAAAGAAACATTAATTTAATGACGCGTGGCAAAAGTACTCATACGCAGAAGTAAAACGCAGGCTGCGGTGGCCGGGAATCGAACCCGGATCAACTGCTTGGAAGGCAACTATGCTGACCATTACACCACCACCGCACGCTTTTCTTCCGCGCACGCCGCGCTGTGTCTGCTTCCCGCCTGTCGGCGGCGGCTGAAGGTGGTCGCAGCAGCAGGCGCATTACGGGGTAGGCGAGCGCATCCAGACAGCGTCTCTACGCACATTTCGCGTCCTTTGGCAAGAGTCGTCGCGTGCGTGCGCCGCAACACTACTTAGACGATCGCGTTCGGGCGTCATTTTTAAGCAGTGCAGCGCAGGATTCAGCGTTTGTAGCATTCTCTCGAGAGGATGCCACGGCGCTGGACGGCAGTCCCACTTTCCCTTCAGACGTCTGCCGCGGAAAGCACAAGGAAGCTGCAAACTAGCTGAGCATCGGTGGTTCAGTGGTAGAATGCTCGCCTGCCACGCGGGCGGCCCGGGTTCGATTCCCGGCCGATGCATCATTTTGTTTTTTCCCCGATAGTGGAGCTGCGTGTCCTTCGCACTCGAAGTGCGTGGGCCACGAGAATGAACCGCGGGATTCCGTGTGGAAACAACCAAACACGCAGCGCGCACGTCTTCTCGTTTGGACTCCTGCGTGCTATTGTGCATACTGGCGTCGGCCTATCATCGCAAGTTGCCTGCAGCGCCGGGAATGCACGTGTAGTAACAGAAAAAATGAGCCAGCAAGTGCAGACTCTCTACCACTAGTATTTGCTACTTGCCGAGATACCAGAAGGTTTGGCCATCACGTGCCTCGGTAGCGCAGTAGGCAGCGCGTAAGTCTCATAATCTTAAGGTCGTGAGTTCGATCCTCACCCGGGGCATTTAATTTACTTCCGTTCACAGCTAATTTGACGGCTCTGGGGTTGCGAAGGAGCAAAACAGCTTGTAGTTTGTTATCCATAAGGCTTCAACAACTCAGCGTGAAAATGCTTACTTCCCGTTATTACTACTTGCAGTTCTTTTGTGAAATTTTCAAGAAAAAATGTACTAGTAATAAAACTGAATTTCGTATGATATAACATGTAAAGTCACACAGTGTATGACCTGCTATATAATGACAGGCTGCAGGTCTTTACTTGCGAAATAAGTAAATAAATATTACTACTCACAGCTTTGCTTTTCCTCCTACCCCTGTAACAACGAGGCCAAAAGCAACGGACTGTGACTTTTGCCATGCGCGCCTCGGCATGGGAGAGCGAAAAGATGCTCGCAAACAGGGAAAGTGCGACACGGAAAGCCAGTGGAGGGGGTGTAAACCCCAAAAATGAGCGTGCGCGTCCGGTGTGGTCTAGTGGCTAGGATACCTGGCTTTCACCCAGGAGGCCCGGGTTCGATTCCCGGTACCGGAATGTAATTTTTTCGGAACAAAACACGACAAGTTTGGACCCTGCGAAATGCTGTTTCACGTCCTCCTCGCGTTATAGCTACTGGTTCATAAACGTGAGCTGAAAACAGTCGAGAGAAACGGGCACGCAATGAAATTACTACGAGCAGCGGAATAAAGGGAGAAGAGACCCTGGTCCACTGTTGGACTGCTACCATAGAAATGTTACCTGTAAATACGCAGAGCCACTCCGTCTAAGCGCTGGAAGACGGAGTGCACCGAGGCCCGTTAGCTCAGTTGGTTAGAGCGTCGTGCTAATAACGCGAAGGTCGTGGGTTCGATCCCCCCACGGGCCACTTCGATTTTACTACTTCAAAAAGGCAACGCCGATTTCCCCGGGCAAGTATGGTGACAAAGAAATCGTCACATTGTGTGGGAGCTGATAGGGGACCCGAAAGCGACTTGTCGGGACGCGCTAAAACACTTCACAGGTCACAGCACGCTGAACACACAGTTTGTCGTCCGATCACCGCTACTGCGCGACGCTGGGCGTTGTCAGTGCTTGGGCGGGTGACCGCCTGCGAACACAGGGCGCTGCCGACAGTTTCAATTCGTATTTCTCTTTTCTCGTCGGTTTCGGAGCTGCAGCGCTATTCGGTCTAGGGCACTGGCGCCACGTTTTGCCTCTCGGTATGCCAAGTCGCGCCGTGCGGCCACAGTGAAATGAAGGAGCGTGTTGTAAAATTTTCAACAAAGAAAAAAAGAAATGTGCTAGTAATAAAACTGAATTTGTCTGACAGAACATGTAAAATCACACAATGCACGATAACAGGCAGCAGGTCTTTACTTGAGGCATAAGTAATGTTGTGCCCGCCTCGCCATACCTCTCTCAGTCGTTTCGCGTGCTTGTCCTTCTGATATAGGCCGATTGGAGAGCGTCAGCTCTCGCGTCAGCCGAGCAAAGTCGAGACAAGTCGAGACTCAAGCGGAATCGACGCACACAATATAGGGTGGCTTGCAGCCAGTAAGAGGAGGAAAGAAACATTAATTTAATGACGCGTGGCAAAAGTACTCATACGCAGAAGTAAAACGCAGGCTGCGGTGGCCGGGAATCGAACCCGGATCAACTGCTTGGAAGGCAACTATGCTGACCATTACACCACCACCGCACGCTTTTCTTCCGCGCACGCCGCGCTGTGTCTGCTTCCCGCCTGTCGGCGGCGGCTGAAGGTGGTCGCAGCAGCAGGCGCATTACGGGGTAGGCGAGCGCATCCAGACAGCGTCTCTACGCACATTTCGCGTCCTTTGGCAAGAGTCGTCGCGTGCGTGCGCCGCAACACTACTTAGACGATCGCGTTCGGGCGTCATTTTTAAGCAGTGCAGCGCAGGATTCAGCGTTTGTAGCATTCTCTCGAGAGGATGCCACGGCGCTGGACGGCAGTCCCACTTTCCCTTCAGACGTCTGCCGCGGAAAGCACAAGGAAGCTGCAAACTAGCTGAGCATCGGTGGTTCAGTGGTAGAATGCTCGCCTGCCACGCGGGCGGCCCGGGTTCGATTCCCGGCCGATGCATCATTTTGTTTTTTCCCCGATAGTGGAGCTGCGTGTCCTTCGCACTCGAAGTGCGTGGGCCACGAGAATGAACCGCGGGATTCCGTGTGGAAACAACCAAACACGCAGCGCGCACGTCTTCTCGTTTGGACTCCTGCGTGCTATTGTGCATACTGGCGTCGGCCTATCATCGCAAGTTGCCTGCAGCGCCGGGAATGCACGTGTAGTAACAGAAAAAATGAGCCAGCAAGTGCAGACTCTCTACCACTAGTATTTGCTACTTGCCGAGATACCAGAAGGTTTGGCCATCACGTGCCTTGGTAGCGCAGTAGGCAGCGCGTAAGTCTCATAATCTTAAGGTCGTGAGTTCGATCCTCACCCGGGGCATTTAATTTACTTCCGTTCACAGCTAAATTGACGGCTCTGGGGTTGCGAAGGAGCAAAACAGCTTGTAGTTTGTTATCCATAAGGCTTCAACAACTCAGCGTGAAAATGCTTACTTCCCGTTATTACTACTTGCAGTTCTTTTGTGAAATTTTCAAGAAAAAATGTACTAGTAATAAAACTGAATTTCGTATGATATAACATGTAAAGTCACACAGTGTATGACCTGCTATATAATGACAGGCTGCAGGTCTTTACTTGCGAAATAAGTAAATAAATATTACTACTCACAGCTTTGCTTTTCCTCCTACCCCTGTAACAACGAGGCCAAAAGCAACGGACTGTGACTTTTGCCATGCGCGCCTCGGCATGGGAGAGCGAAAAGATGCTCGCAAACAGGGAAAGTGCGACACGGAAAGCCAGTGGAGGGGGTGTAAACCCCAAAAATGAGCGTGCGCGTCCGGTGTGGTCTAGTGGCTAGGATACCTGGCTTTCACCCAGGAGGCCCGGGTTCGATTCCCGGTACCGGAATGTAATTTTTTCGGAACAAAACACGACAAGTTTGGACCCTGCGAAATGCTGTTTCACGTCCTCCTCGCGTTATAGCTACTGGTTCATAAA
This sequence comes from Schistocerca gregaria, assembly GCF_023897955.1. Taxonomy (NCBI): domain Eukaryota; kingdom Metazoa; phylum Arthropoda; class Insecta; order Orthoptera; family Acrididae; genus Schistocerca; species Schistocerca gregaria. Next base: position 185,435 of record NW_026062270.1, read on the forward strand.
CGTGAGCTGAAAACAGTCGAGAGAAACGGGCACGCAATGAAATTACTACGAGCAGCGGAATAAAGGGAGAAGAGACCCTGGTCCACTGTTGGACTGCTACCATAGAAATGTTACCTGTAAATACGCAGAGCCACTCCGTCTAAGCGCTGGAAGACGGAGTGCACCGAGGCCCGTTAGCTCAGTTGGTTAGAGCGTCGTGCTAATAACGCGAAGGTCGTGGGTTCGATCCCCCCACGGGCCACTTCGATTTTACTACTTCAAAAAGGCAACGCCGATTTCCCCGGGCAAGTATGGTGACAAAGAAATCGTCACATTGTGTGGGAGCTGATAGGGGACCCGAAAGCGACTTGTCGGGACGCGCTAAAACACTTCACAGGTCACAGCACGCTGAACACACAGTTTGTCGTCCGATCACCGCTACTGCGCGACGCTGGGCGTTGTCAGTGCTTGGGCGGGTGACCGCCTGCGAACACAGGGCGCTGCCGACAGTTTCAATTCGTATTTCTCTTTTCTCGTCGGTTTCGGAGCTGCAGCGCTATTCGGTCTAGGGCACTGGCGCCACGTTTTGCCTCTCGGTATGCCAAGTCGCGCCGTGCGGCCACAGTGAAATGAAGGAGCGTGTTGTAAAATTTTCAACAAAGAAAAAAAGAAATGTGCTAGTAATAAAACTGAATTTGTCTGACAGAACATGTAAAATCACACAATGCACGATAACAGGCAGCAGGTCTTTACTTGAGGCATAAGTAATGTTGTGCCCGCCTCGCCATACCTCTCTCAGTCGTTTCGCGTGCTTGTCCTTCTGATATAGGCCGATTGGAGAGCGTCAGCTCTCGCGTCAGCCGAGCAAAGTCGAGACAAGTCGAGACTCAAGCGGAATCGACGCACACAATATAGGGTGGCCTGCAGCCAGTAAGAGGAGGAAAGAAACATTAATTTAATGACGCGTGGCAAAAGTACTCATACGCAGAAGTAAAACGCAGGCTGCGGTGGCCGGGAATCGAACCCGGATCAACTGCTTGGAAGGCAACTATGCTGACCATTACACCACCACCGCACGCTTTTCTTCCGCGCACGCCGCGCTGTGTCTGCTTCCCGCCTGTCGGCGGCGGCTGAAGGTGGTCGCAGCAGCAGGCGCATTACGGGGTAGGCGAGCGCATCCAGACAGCGTCTCTACGCACATTTCGCGTCCTTTGGCAAGAGTCGTCGCGTGCGTGCGCCGCAACACTACTTAGACGATCGCGTTCGGGCGTCATTTTTAAGCAGTGCAGCGCAGGATTCAGCGTTTGTAGCATTCTCTCGAGAGGATGCCACGGCGCTGGACGGCAGTCCCACTTTCCCTTCAGACGTCTGCCGCGGAAAGCACAAGGAAGCTGCAAACTAGCTGAGCATCGGTGGTTCAGTGGTAGAATGCTCGCCTGCCACGCGGGCGGCCCGGGTTCGATTCCCGGCCGATGCATCATTTTGTTTTTTCCCCGATAGTGGAGCTGCGTGTCCTTCGCACTCGAAGTGCGTGGGCCACGAGAATGAACCGCGGGATTCCGTGTGGAAACAACCAAACACGCAGCGCGCACGTCTTCTCGTTTGGACTCCTGCGTGCTATTGTGCATACTGGCGTCGGCCTATCATCGCAAGTTGCCTGCAGCGCCGGGAATGCACGTGTAGTAACAGAAAAAATGAGCCAGCAAGTGCAGACTCTCTACCACTAGTATTTGCTACTTGCCGAGATACCAGAAGGTTTGGCCATCACGTGCCTCGGTAGCGCAGTAGGCAGCGCGTAAGTCTCATAATCTTAAGGTCGTGAGTTCGATCCTCACCCGGGGCATTTAATTTACTTCCGTTCACAGCTAAATTGACGGCTCTGGGGTTGCGAAGGAGCAAAACAGCTTGTAGTTTGTTATCCATAAGGCTTCAACAACTCAGCGTGAAAATGCTTACTTCCCGTTATTACTACTTGCAGTTCTTTTGTGAAATTTTCAAGAAAAAATGTACTAGTAATAAAACTGAATTTCGTATGATATAACATGTAAAGTCACACAGTGTATGACCTGCTATATAATGACAGGCTGCAGGTCTTTACTTGCGAAATAAGTAAATAAATATTACTACTCACAGCTTTGCTTTTCCTCCTACCCCTGTAACAACGAGGCCAAAAGCAACGGACTGTGACTTTTGCCATGCGCGCCTCGGCATGGGAGAGCGAAAAGATGCTCGCAAACAGGGAAAGTGCGACACGGAAAGCCAGTGGAGGGGGTGTAAACCCCAAAAATGAGCGTGCGCGTCCGGTGTGGTCTAGTGGCTAGGATACCTGGCTTTCACCCAGGAGGCCCGGGTTCGATTCCCGGTACCGGAATGTAATTTTTTCGGAACAAAACACGACAAGTTTGGACCCTGCGAAATGCTGTTTCACGTCCTCCTCGCGTTATAGCTACTGGTTCATAAACGTGAGCTGAAAACAGTCGAGAGAAACGGGCACGCAATGAAATTACTACGAGCAGCGGAATAAAGGGAGAAGAGACCCTGGTCCACTGTTGGACTGCTACCATAGAAATGTTACCTGTAAATACGCAGAGCCACTCCGTCTAAGCGCTGGAAGACGGAGTGCACCGAGGCCCGTTAGCTCAGTTGGTTAGAGCGTCGTGCTAATAACGCGAAGGTCGTGGGTTCGATCCCCCCACGGGCCACTTCGATTTTACTACTTCAAAAAGGCAACGCCGATTTCCCCGGGCAAGTATGGTGACAAAGAAATCGTCACATTGTGTGGGAGCTGATAGGGGACCCGAAAGCGACTTGTCGGGACGCGCTAAAACACTTCACAGGTCACAGCACGCTGAACACACAGTTTGTCGTCCGATCACCGCTACTGCGCGACGCTGGGCGTTGTCAGTGCTTGGGCGGGTGACCGCCTGCGAACACAGGGCGCTGCCGACAGTTTCAATTCGTATTTCTCTTTTCTCGTCGGTTTCGGAGCTGCAGCGCTATTCGGTCTAGGGCACTGGCGCCACGTTTTGCCTCTCGGTATGCCAAGTCGCGCCGTGCGGCCACAGTGAAATGAAGGAGCGTGTTGTAAAATTTTCAACAAAGAAAAAAAGAAATGTGCTAGTAATAAAACTGAATTTGTCTGACAGAACATGTAAAATCACACAATGCACGATAACAGGCAGCAGGTCTTTACTTGAGGCATAAGTAATGTTGTGCCCGCCTCGCCATACCTCTCTCAGTCGTTTCGCGTGCTTGTCCTTCTGATATAGGCCGATTGGAGAGCGTCAGCTCTCGCGTCAGCCGAGCAAAGTCGAGACAAGTCGAGACTCAAGCGGAATCGACGCACACAATATAGGGTGGCCTGCAGCCAGTAAGAGGAGGAAAGAAACATTAATTTAATGACGCGTGGCAAAAGTACTCATACGCAGAAGTAAAACGCAGGCTGCGGTGGCCGGGAATCGAACCCGGATCAACTGCTTGGAAGGCAACTATGCTGACCATTACACCACCACCGCACGCTTTTCTTCCGCGCACGCCGCGCTGTGTCTGCTTCCCGCCTGTCGGCGGCGGCTGAAGGTGGTCGCAGCAGCAGGCGCATTACGGGGTAGGCGAGCGCATCCAGACAGCGTCTCTACGCACATTTCGCGTCCTTTGGCAAGAGTCGTCGCGTGCGTGCGCCGCAACACTACTTAGACGATCGCGTTCGGGCGTCATTTTTAAGCAGTGCAGCGCAGGATTCAGCGTTTGTAGCATTCTCTCGAGAGGATGCCACGGCGCTGGACGGCAGTCCCACTTTCCCTTCAGACGTCTGCCGCGGAAAGCACAAGGAAGCTGCAAACTAGCTGAGCATCGGTGGTTCAGTGGTAGAATGCTCGCCTGCCACGCGGGCGGCCCGGGTTCGATTCCCGGCCGATGCATCATTTTGTTTTTTCCCCGATAGTGGAGCTGCGTGTCCTTCGCACTCGAAGTGCGTGGGCCACGAGAATGAACCGCGGGATTCCGTGTGGAAACAACCAAACACGCAGCGCGCACGTCTTCTCGTTTGGACTCCTGCGTGCTATTGTGCATACTGGCGTCGGCCTATCATCGCAAGTTGCCTGCAGCGCCGGGAATGCACGTGTAGTAACAGAAAAAATGAGCCAGCAAGTGCAGACTCTCTACCACTAGTATTTGCTACTTGCCGAGATACCAGAAGGTTTGGCCATCACGTGCCTCGGTAGCGCAGTAGGCAGCGCGTAAGTCTCATAATCTTAAGGTCGTGAGTTCGATCCTCACCCGGGGCATTTAATTTACTTCCGTTCACAGCTAAATTGACGGCTCTGGGGTTGCGAAGGAGCAAAACAGCTTGTAGTTTGTTATCCATAAGGCTTCAACAACTCAGCGTGAAAATGCTTACTTCCCGTTATTACTACTTGCAGTTCTTTTGTGAAATTTTCAAGAAAAAATGTACTAGTAATAAAACTGAATTTCGTATGATATAACATGTAAAGTCACACAGTGTATGACCTGCTATATAATGACAGGCTGCAGGTCTTTACTTGCGAAATAAGTAAATAAATATTACTACTCACAGCTTTGCTTTTCCTCCTACCCCTGTAACAACGAGGCCAAAAGCAACGGACTGTGACTTTTGCCATGCGCGCCTCGGCATGGGAGAGCGAAAAGATGCTCGCAAACAGGGAAAGTGCGACACGGAAAGCCAGTGGAGGGGGTGTAAACCCCAAAAATGAGCGTGCGCGTCCGGTGTGGTCTAGTGGCTAGGATACCTGGATTTCACCCAGGAGGCCCGGGTTCGATTCCCGGTACCGGAATGTAATTTTTTCGGAACAAAACACGACAAGTTTGGACCCTGCGAAATGCTGTTTCACGTCCTCCTCGCGTTATAGCTACTGGTTCATAAACGTGAGCTGAAAACAGTCGAGAGAAACGGGCACGCAATGAAATTACTACGAGCAGCGGAATAAAGGGAGAAGAGACCCTGGTCCACTGTTGGACTGCTACCATAGAAATGTTACCTGTAAATACGCAGAGCCACTCCGTCTAAGCGCTGGAAGACGGAGTGCACCGAGGCCCGTTAGCTCAGTTGGTTAGAGCGTCGTGCTAATAACGCGAAGGTCGTGGGTTCGATCCCCCCACGGGCCACTTCGATTTTACTACTTTAAAAAGGCAACGCCGATTTCCCCGGGCAAGTATGGTGACAAAGAAATCGTCACATTGTGTGGGAGCTGATAGGGGACCCGAAAGCGACTTGTCGGGACGCGCTAAAACACTTCACAGGTCACAGCACGCTGAACACACAGTTTGTCGTCCGATCACCGCTACTGCGCGACGCTGGGCGTTGTCAGTGCTTGGGCGGGTGACCGCCTGCGAACACAGGGCGCTGCCGACAGTTTCAATTCGTATTTCTCTTTTCTCGTCGGTTTCGGAGCTGCAGCGCTATTCGGTCTAGGGCACTGGCGCCACGTTTTGCCTCTCGGTATGCCAAGTCGCGCCGTGCGGCCACAGTGAAATGAAGGAGCGTGTTGTAAAATTTTCAACAAAGAAAAAAAGAAATGTGCTAGTAATAAAACTGAATTTGTCTGACAGAACATGTAAAATCACACAATGCACGATAACAGGCAGCAGGTCTTTACTTGAGGCATAAGTAATGTTGTGCCCGCCTCGCCATACCTCTCTCAGTCGTTTCGCGTGCTTGTCCTTCTGATATAGGCCGATTGGAGAGCGTCAGCTCTCGCGTCAGCCGAGCAAAGTCGAGACAAGTCGAGACTCAAGCGGAATCGACGCACACAATATAGGGTGGCCTGCAGCCAGTAAGAGGAGGAAAGAAACATTAATTTAATGACGCGTGGCAAAAGTACTCATACGCAGAAGTAAAACGCAGGCTGCGGTGGCCGGGAATCGAACCCGGATCAACTGCTTGGAAGGCAACTATGCTGACCATTACACCACCACCGCACGCTTTTCTTCCGCGCACGCCGCGCTGTGTCTGCTTCCCGCCTGTCGGCGGCGGCTGAAGGTGGTCGCAGCAGCAGGCGCATTACGGGGTAGGCGAGCGCATCCAGACAGCGTCTCTACGCACATTTCGCGTCCTTTGGCAAGAGTCGTCGCGTGCGTGCGCCGCAACACTACTTAGACGATCGCGTTCGGGCGTCATTTTTAAGCAGTGCAGCGCAGGATTCAGCGTTTGTAGCATTCTCTCGAGAGGATGCCACGGCGCTGGACGGCAGTCCCACTTTCCCTTCAGACGTCTGCCGCGGAAAGCACAAGGAAGCTGCAAACTAGCTGAGCATCGGTGGTTCAGTGGTAGAATGCTCGCCTGCCACGCGGGCGGCCCGGGTTCGATTCCCGGCCGATGCATCATTTTGTTTTTTCCCCGATAGTGGAGCTGCGTGTCCTTCGCACTCGAAGTGCGTGGGCCACGAGAATGAACCGCGGGATTCCGTGTGGAAACAACCAAACACGCAGCGCGCACGTCTTCTCGTTTGGACTCCTGCGTGCTATTGTGCATACTGGCGTCGGCCTATCATCGCAAGTTGCCTGCAGCGCCGGGAATGCACGTGTAGTAACAGAAAAAATGAGCCAGCAAGTGCAGACTCTCTACCACTAGTATTTGCTACTTGCCGAGATACCAGAAGGTTTGGCCATCACGTGCCTCGGTAGCGCAGTAGGCAGCGCGTAAGTCTCATAATCTTAAGGTCGTGAGTTCGATCCTCACCCGGGGCATTTAATTTACTTCCGTTCACAGCTAAATTGACGGCTCTGGGGTTGCGAAGGAGCAAAACAGCTTGTAGTTTGTTATCCATAAGGCTTCAACAACTCAGCGTGAAAATGCTTACTTCCCGTTATTACTACTTGCAGTTCTTTTGTGAAATTTTCAAGAAAAAATGTACTAGTAATAAAACTGAATTTCGTATGATATAACATGTAAAGTCACACAGTGTATGACCTGCTATATAATGACAGGCTGCAGGTCTTTACTTGCGAAATAAGTAAATAAATATTACTACTCACAGCTTTGCTTTTCCTCCTACCCCTGTAACAACGAGGCCAAAAGCAACGGACTGTGACTTTTGCCATGCGCGCCTCGGCATGGGAGAGCGAAAAGATGCTCGCAAACAGGGAAAGTGCGACACGGAAAGCCAGTGGAGGGGGTGTAAACCCCAAAAATGAGCGTGCGCGTCCGGTGTGGTCTAGTGGCTAGGATACCTGGATTTCACCCAGGAGGCCCGGGTTCGATTCCCGGTACCGGAATGTAATTTTTTCGGAACAAAACACGACAAGTTTGGACCCTGCGAAATGCTGTTTCACGTCCTCCTCGCGTTATAGCTACTGGTTCATAAACGTGAGCTGAAAACAGTCGAGAGAAACGGGCACGCAATGAAATTACTACGAGCAGCGGAATAAAGGGAGAAGAGACCCTGGTCCACTGTTGGACTGCTACCATAGAAATGTTACCTGTAAATACGCAGAGCCACTCCGTCTAAGCGCTGGAAGACGGAGTGCACCGAGGCCCGTTAGCTCAGTTGGTTAGAGCGTCGTGCTAATAACGCGAAGGTCGTGGGTTCGATCCCCCCACGGGCCACTTCGATTTTACTACTTCAAAAAGGCAACGCCGATTTCCCCGGGCAAGTATGGTGACAAAGAAATCGTCACATTGTGTGGGAGCTGATAGGGGACCCGAAAGCGACTTGTCGGGACGCGCTAAAACACTTCACAGGTCACAGCACGCTGAACACACAGTTTGTCGTCCGATCACCGCTACTGCGCGACGCTGGGCGTTGTCAGTGCTTGGGCGGGTGACCGCCTGCGAACACAGGGCGCTGCCGACAGTTTCAATTCGTATTTCTCTTTTCTCGTCGGTTTCGGAGCTGCAGCGCTATTCGGTCTAGGGCACTGGCGCCACGTTTTGCCTCTCGGTATGCCAAGTCGCGCCGTGCGGCCACAGTGAAATGAAGGAGCGTGTTGTAAAATTTTCAACAAAGAAAAAAAGAAATGTGCTAGTAATAAAACTGAATTTGTCTGACAGAACATGTAAAATCACACAATGCACGATAACAGGCAGCAGGTCTTTACTTGAGGCATAAGTAATGTTGTGCCCGCCTCGCCATACCTCTCTCAGTCGTTTCGCGTGCTTGTCCTTCTGATATAGGCCGATTGGAGAGCGTCAGCTCTCGCGTCAGCCGAGCAAAGTCGAGACAAGTCGAGACTCAAGCGGAATCGACGCACACAATATAGGGTGGCCTGCAGCCAGTAAGAGGAGGAAAGAAACATTAATTTAATGACGCGTGGCAAAAGTACTCATACGCAGAAGTAAAACGCAGGCTGCGGTGGCCGGGAATCGAACCCGGATCAACTGCTTGGAAGGCAACTATGCTGACCATTACACCACCACCGCACGCTTTTCTTCCGCGCACGCCGCGCTGTGTCTGCTTCCCGCCTGTCGGCGGCGGCTGAAGGTGGTCGCAGCAGCAGGCGCATTACGGGGTAGGCGAGCGCATCCAGACAGCGTCTCTACGCACATTTCGCGTCCTTTGGCAAGAGTCGTCGCGTGCGTGCGCCGCAACACTACTTAGACGATCGCGTTCGGGCGTCATTTTTAAGCAGTGCAGCGCAGGATTCAGCGTTTGTAGCATTCTCTCGAGAGGATGCCACGGCGCTGGACGGCAGTCCCACTTTCCCTTCAGACGTCTGCCGCGGAAAGCACAAGGAAGCTGCAAACTAGCTGAGCATCGGTGGTTCAGTGGTAGAATGCTCGCCTGCCACGCGGGCGGCCCGGGTTCGATTCCCGGCCGATGCATCATTTTGTTTTTTCCCCGATAGTGGAGCTGCGTGTCCTTCGCACTCGAAGTGCGTGGGCCACGAGAATGAACCGCGGGATTCCGTGTGGAAACAACCAAACACGCAGCGCGCACGTCTTCTCGTTTGGACTCCTGCGTGCTATTGTGCATACTGGCGTCGGCCTATCATCGCAAGTTGCCTGCAGCGCCGGGAATGCACGTGTAGTAACAGAAAAAATGAGCCAGCAAGTGCAGACTCTCTACCACTAGTATTTGCTACTTGCCGAGATACCAGAAGGTTTGGCCATCACGTGCCTCGGTAGCGCAGTAGGCAGCGCGTAAGTCTCATAATCTTAAGGTCGTGAGTTCGATCCTCACCCGGGGCATTTAATTTACTTCCGTTCACAGCTAAATTGACGGCTCTGGGGTTGCGAAGGAGCAAAACAGCTTGTAGTTTGTTATCCATAAGGCTTCAACAACTCAGCGTGAAAATGCTTACTTCCCGTTATTACTACTTGCAGTTCTTTTGTGAAATTTTCAAGAAAAAATGTACTAGTAATAAAACTGAATTTCGTATGATATAACATGTAAAGTCACACAGTGTATGACCTGCTATATAATGACAGGCTGCAGGTCTTTACTTGCGAAATAAGTAAATAAATATTACTACTCACAGCTTTGCTTTTCCTCCTACCCCTGTAACAACGAGGCCAAAAGCAACGGACTGTGACTTTTGCCATGCGCGCCTCGGCATGGGAGAGCGAAAAGATGCTCGCAAACAGGGAAAGTGCGACACGGAAAGCCAGTGGAGGGGGTGTAAACCCCAAAAATAAGCGTGCGCGTCCGGTGTGGTCTAGTGGCTAGGATACCTGGCTTTCACCCAGGAGGCCCGGGTTCGATTCCCGGTACCGGAATGTAATTTTTTCGGAACAAAACACGACAAGTTTGGACCCTGCGAAATGCTGTTTCACGTCCTCCTCGCGTTATAGCTACTGGTTCATAAACGTGAGCTGAAAACAGTCGAGAGAAACGGGCACGCAATGAAATTACTACGAGCAGCGGAATAAAGGGAGAAGAGACCCTGGTCCACTGTTGGACTGCTACCATAGAAATGTTACCTGTAAATACGCAGAGCCACTCCGTCTAAGCGCTGGAAGACGGAGTGCACCGAGGCCCGTTAGCTCAGTTGGTTAGAGCGTCGTGCTAATAACGCGAAGGTCGTGGGTTCGATCCCCCCACGGGCCACTTCGATTTTACTACTTCAAAAAGGCAACGCCGATTTCCCCGGGCAAGTATGGTGACAAAGAAATCGTCACATTGTGTGGGAGCTGATAGGGGACCCGAAAGCGACTTGTCGGGACGCGCTAAAACACTTCACAGGTCACAGCACGCTGAACACACAGTTTGTCGTCCGATCACCGCTACTGCGCGACGCTGGGCGTTGTCAGTGCTTGGGCGGGTGACCGCCTGCGAACACAGGGCGCTGCCGACAGTTTCAATTCGTATTTCTCTTTTCTCGTCGGTTTCGGAGCTGCAGCGCTATTCGGTCTAGGGCACTGGCGCCACGTTTTGCCTCTCGGTATGCCAAGTCGCGCCGTGCGGCCACAGTGAAATGAAGGAGCGTGTTGTAAAATTTTCAACAAAGAAAAAAAGAAATGTGCTAGTAATAAAACTGAATTTGTCTGACAGAACATGTAAAATCACACAATGCACGATAACAGGCAGCAGGTCTTTACTTGAGGCATAAGTAATGTTGTGCCCGCCTCGCCATACCTCTCTCAGTCGTTTCGCGTGCTTGTCCTTCTGATATAGGCCGATTGGAGAGCGTCAGCTCTCGCGTCAGCCGAGCAAAGTCGAGACAAGTCGAGACTCAAGCGGAATCGACGCACACAATATAGGGTGGCCTGCAGCCAGTAAGAGGAGGAAAGAAACATTAATTTAATGACGCGTGGCAAAAGTACTCATACGCAGAAGTAAAACGCAGGCTGCGGTGGCCGGGAATCGAACCCGGATCAACTGCTTGGAAGGCAACTATGCTGACCATTACACCACCACCGCACGCTTTTCTTCCGCGCACGCCGCGCTGTGTCTGCTTCCCGCCTGTCGGCGGCGGCTGAAGGTGGTCGCAGCAGCAGGCGCATTACGGGGTAGGCGAGCGCATCCAGACAGCGTCTCTACGCACATTTCGCGTCCTTTGGCAAGAGTCGTCGCGTGCGTGCGCCGCAACACTACTTAGACGATCGCGTTCGGGCGTCATTTTTAAGCAGTGCAGCGCAGGATTCAGCGTTTGTAGCATTCTCTCGAGAGGATGCCACGGCGCTGGACGGCAGTCCCACTTTCCCTTCAGACGTCTGCCGCGGAAAGCACAAGGAAGCTGCAAACTAGCTGAGCATCGGTGGTTCAGTGGTAGAATGCTCGCCTGCCACGCGGGCGGCCCGGGTTCGATTCCCGGCCGATGCATCATTTTGTTTTTTCCCCGATAGTGGAGCTGCGTGTCCTTCGCACTCGAAGTGCGTGGGCCACGAGAATGAACCGCGGGATTCCGTGTGGAAACAACCAAACACGCAGCGCGCACGTCTTCTCGTTTGGACTCCTGCGTGCTATTGTGCATACTGGCGTCGGCCTATCATCGCAAGTTGCCTGCAGCGCCGGGAATGCACGTGTAGTAACAGAAAAAATGAGCCAGCAAGTGCAGACTCTCTACCACTAGTATTTGCTACTTGCCGAGATACCAGAAGGTTTGGCCATCACGTGCCTCGGTAGCGCAGTAGGCAGCGCGTAAGTCTCATAATCTTAAGGTCGTGAGTTCGATCCTCACCCGGGGCATTTAATTTACTTCCGTTCACAGCTAAATTGACGGCTCTGGGGTTGCGAAGGAGCAAAACAGCTTGTAGTTTGTTATCCATAAGGCTTCAACAACTCAGCGTGAAAATGCTTACTTCCCGTTATTACTACTTGCAGTTCTTTTGTGAAATTTTCAAGAAAAAATGTACTAGTAATAAAACTGAATTTCGTATGATATAACATGTAAAGTCACACAGTGTATGACCTGCTATATAATGACAGGCTGCAGGTCTTTACTTGCGAAATAAGTAAATAAATATTACTACTCACAGCTTTGCTTTTCCTCCTACCCCTGTAACAACGAGGCCAAAAGCAACGGACTGTGACTTTTGCCATGCGCGCCTCGGCATGGGAGAGCGAAAAGATGCTCGCAAACAGGGAAAGTGCGACACGGAAAGCCAGTGGAGGGGGTGTAAACCCCAAAAATGAGCGTGCGCGTCCGGTGTGGTCTAGTGGCTAGGATACCTGGCTTTCACCCAGGAGGCCCGGGTTCGATTCCCGGTACCGGAATGTAATTTTTTCGGAACAAAACACGACAAGTTTGGACCCTGCGAAATGCTGTTTCACGTCCTCCTCGCGTTATAGCTACTGGTTCATAAACGTGAGCTGAAAACAGTCGAGAGAAACGGGCACGCAATGAAATTACTACGAGCAGCGGAATAAAGGGAGAAGAGACCCTGGTCCACTGTTGGACTGCTACCATAGAAATGTTACCTGTAAATACGCAGAGCCACTCCGTCTAAGCGCTGGAAGACGGAGTGCACCGAGGCCCGTTAGCTCAGTTGGTTAGAGCGTCGTGCTAATAACGCGAAGGTCGTGGGTTCGATCCCCCCACGGGCCACTTCGATTTTACTACTTCAAAAAGGCAACGCCGATTTCCCCGGGCAAGTATGGTGACAAAGAAATCGTCACATTGTGTGGGAGCTGATAGGGGACCCGAAAGCGACTTGTCGGGACGCGCTAAAACACTTCACAGGTCACAGCACGCTGAACACACAGTTTGTCGTCCGATCACCGCTACTGCGCGACGCTGGGCGTTGTCAGTGCTTGGGCGGGTGACCGCCTGCGAACACAGGGCGCTGCCGACAGTTTCAATTCGTATTTCTCTTTTCTCGTCGGTTTCGGAGCTGCAGCGCTATTCGGTCTAGGGCACTGGCGCCACGTTTTGCCTCTCGGTATGCCAAGTCGCGCCGTGCGGCCACAGTGAAATGAAGGAGCGTGTTGTAAAATTTTCAACAAAGAAAAAAAGAAATGTGCTAGTAATAAAACTGAATTTGTCTGACAGAACATGTAAAATCACACAATGCACGATAACAGGCAGCAGGTCTTTACTTGAGGCATAAGTAATGTTGTGCCCGCCTCGCCATACCTCTCTCAGTCGTTTCGCGTGCTTGTCCTTCTGATATAGGCCGATTGGAGAGCGTCAGCTCTCGCGTCAGCCGAGCAAAGTCGAGACAAGTCGAGACTCAAGCGGAATCGACGCACACAATATAGGGTGGCCTGCAGCCAGTAAGAGGAGGAAAGAAACATTAATTTAATGACGCGTGGCAAAAGTACTCATACGCAGAAGTAAAACGCAGGCTGCGGTGGCCGGGAATCGAACCCGGATCAACTGCTTGGAAGGCAACTATGCTGACCATTACACCACCACCGCACGCTTTTCTTCCGCGCACGCCGCGCTGTGTCTGCTTCCCGCCTGTCGGCGGCGGCTGAAGGTGGTCGCAGCAGCAGGCGCATTACGGGGTAGGCGAGCGCATCCAGACAGCGTCTCTACGCACATTTCGCGTCCTTTGGCAAGAGTCGTCGCGTGCGTGCGCCGCAACACTACTTAGACGATCGCGTTCGGGCGTCATTTTTAAGCAGTGCAGCGCAGGATTCAGCGTTTGTAGCATTCTCTCGAGAGGATGCCACGGCGCTGGACGGCAGTCCCACTTTCCCTTCAGACGTCTGCCGCGGAAAGCACAAGGAAGCTGCAAACTAGCTGAGCATCGGTGGTTCAGTGGTAGAATGCTCGCCTGCCACGCGGGCGGCCCGGGTTCGATTCCCGGCCGATGCATCATTTTGTTTTTTCCCCGATAGTGGAGCTGCGTGTCCTTCGCACTCGAAGTGCGTGGGCCACGAGAATGAACCGCGGGATTCCGTGTGGAAACAACCAAACACGCAGCGCGCACGTCTTCTCGTTTGGACTCCTGCGTGCTATTGTGCATACTGGCGTCGGCCTATCATCGCAAGTTGCCTGCAGCGCCGGGAATGCACGTGTAGTAACAGAAAAAATGAGCCAGCAAGTGCAGACTCTCTACCACTAGTATTTGCTACTTGCCGAGATACCAGAAGGTTTGGCCATCACGTGCCTCGGTAGCGCAGTAGGCAGCGCGTAAGTCTCATAATCTTAAGGTCGTGAGTTCGATCCTCACCCGGGGCATTTAATTTACTTCCGTTCACAGCTAAATTGACGGCTCTGGGGTTGCGAAGGAGCAAAACAGCTTGTAGTTTGTTATCCATAAGGCTTCAACAACTCAGCGTGAAAATGCTTACTTCCCGTTATTACTACTTGCAGTTCTTTTGTGAAATTTTCAAGAAAAAATGTACTAGTAATAAAACTGAATTTCGTATGATATAACATGTAAAGTCACACAGTGTATGACCTGCTATATAATGACAGGCTGCAGGTCTTTACTTGCGAAATAAGTAAATAAATATTACTACTCACAGCTTTGCTTTTCCTCCTACCCCTGTAACAACGAGGCCAAAAGCAACGGACTGTGACTTTTGCCATGCGCGCCTCGGCATGGGAGAGCGAAAAGATGCTCGCAAACAGGGAAAGTGCGACACGGAAAGCCAGTGGAGGGGGTGTAAACCCCAAAAATAAGCGTGCGCGTCCGGTGTGGTCTAGTGGCTAGGATACCTGGCTTTCACCCAGGAGGCCCGGGTTCGATTCCCGGTACCGGAATGTAATTTTTTCGGAACAAAACACGACAAGTTTGGACCCTGCGAAATGCTGTTTCACGTCCTCCTCGCGTTATAGCTACTGGTTCATAAACGTGAGCTGAAAACAGTCGAGAGAAACGGGCACGCAATGAAATTACTACGAGCAGCGGAATAAAGGGAGAAGAGACCCTGGTCCACTGTTGGACTGCTACCATAGAAATGTTACCTGTAAATACGCAGAGCCACTCCGTCTAAGCGCTGGAAGACGGAGTGCACCGAGGCCCGTTAGCTCAGTTGGTTAGAGCGTCGTGCTAATAACGCGAAGGTCGTGGGTTCGATCCCCCCACGGGCCACTTCGATTTTACTACTTCAAAAAGGCAACGCCGATTTCCCCGGGCAAGTATGGTGACAAAGAAATCGTCACATTGTGTGGGAGCTGATAGGGGACCCGAAAGCGACTTGTCGGGACGCGCTAAAACACTTCACAGGTCACAGCACGCTGAACACACAGTTTGTCGTCCGATCACCGCTACTGCGCGACGCTGGGCGTTGTCAGTGCTTGGGCGGGTGACCGCCTGCGAACACAGGGCGCTGCCGACAGTTTCAATTCGTATTTCTCTTTTCTCGTCGGTTTCGGAGCTGCAGCGCTATTCGGTCTAGGGCACTGGCGCCACGTTTTGCCTCTCGGTATGCCAAGTCGCGCCGTGCGGCCACAGTGAAATGAAGGAGCGTGTTGTAAAATTTTCAACAAAGAAAAAAAGAAATGTGCTAGTAATAAAACTGAATTTGTCTGACAGAACATGTAAAATCACACAATGCACGATAACAGGCAGCAGGTCTTTACTTGAGGCATAAGTAATGTTGTGCCCGCCTCGCCATACCTCTCTCAGTCGTTTCGCGTGCTTGTCCTTCTGATATAGGCCGATTGGAGAGCGTCAGCTCTCGCGTCAGCCGAGCAAAGTCGAGACAAGTCGAGACTCAAGCGGAATCGACGCACACAATATAGGGTGGCCTGCAGCCAGTAAGAGGAGGAAAGAAACATTAATTTAATGACGCGTGGCAAAAGTACTCATACGCAGAAGTAAAACGCAGGCTGCGGTGGCCGGGAATCGAACCCGGATCAACTGCTTGGAAGGCAACTATGCTGACCATTACACCACCACCGCACGCTTTTCTTCCGCGCACGCCGCGCTGTGTCTGCTTCCCGCCTGTCGGCGGCGGCTGAAGGTGGTCGCAGCAGCAGGCGCATTACGGGGTAGGCGAGCGCATCCAGACAGCGTCTCTACGCACATTTCGCGTCCTTTGGCAAGAGTCGTCGCGTGCGTGCGCCGCAACACTACTTAGACGATCGCGTTCGGGCGTCATTTTTAAGCAGTGCAGCGCAGGATTCAGCGTTTGTAGCATTCTCTCGAGAGGATGCCACGGCGCTGGACGGCAGTCCCACTTTCCCTTCAGACGTCTGCCGCGGAAAGCACAAGGAAGCTGCAAACTAGCTGAGCATCGGTGGTTCAGTGGTAGAATGCTCGCCTGCCACGCGGGCGGCCCGGGTTCGATTCCCGGCCGATGCATCATTTTGTTTTTTCCCCGATAGTGGAGCTGCGTGTCCTTCGCACTCGAAGTGCGTGGGCCACGAGAATGAACCGCGGGATTCCGTGTGGAAACAACCAAACACGCAGCGCGCACGTCTTCTCGTTTGGACTCCTGCGTGCTATTGTGCATACTGGCGTCGGCCTATCATCGCAAGTTGCCTGCAGCGCCGGGAATGCACGTGTAGTAACAGAAAAAATGAGCCAGCAAGTGCAGACTCTCTACCACTAGTATTTGCTACTTGCCGAGATACCAGAAGGTTTGGCCATCACGTGCCTCGGTAGCGCAGTAGGCAGCGCGTAAGTCTCATAATCTTAAGGTCGTGAGTTCGATCCTCACCCGGGGCATTTAATTTACTTCCGTTCACAGCTAAATTGACGGCTCTGGGGTTGCGAAGGAGCAAAACAGCTTGTAGTTTGTTATCCATAAGGCTTCAACAACTCAGCGTGAAAATGCTTACTTCCCGTTATTACTACTTGCAGTTCTTTTGTGAAATTTTCAAGAAAAAATGTACTAGTAATAAAACTGAATTTCGTATGATATAACATGTAAAGTCACACAGTGTATGACCTGCTATATAATGACAGGCTGCAGGTCTTTACTTGCGAAATAAGTAAATAAATATTACTACTCACAGCTTTGCTTTTCCTCCTACCCCTGTAACAACGAGGCCAAAAGCAACGGACTGTGACTTTTGCCATGCGCGCCTCGGCATGGGAGAGCGAAAAGATGCTCGCAAACAGGGAAAGTGCGACACGGAAAGCCAGTGGAGGGGGTGTAAACCCCAAAAATGAGCGTGCGCGTCCGGTGTGGTCTAGTGGCTAGGATACCTGGCTTTCACCCAGGAGGCCCGGGTTCGATTCCCGGTACCGGAATGTAATTTTTTCGGAACAAAACACGACAAGTTTGGACCCTGCGAAATGCTGTTTCACGTCCTCCTCGCGTTATAGCTACTGGTTCATAAACGTGAGCTGAAAACAGTCGAGAGAAACGGGCACGCAATGAAATTACTACGAGCAGCGGAATAAAGGGAGAAGAGACCCTGGTCCACTGTTGGACTGCTACCATAGAAATGTTACCTGTAAATACGCAGAGCCACTCCGTCTAAGCGCTGGAAGACGGAGTGCACCGAGGCCCGTTAGCTCAGTTGGTTAGAGCGTCGTGCTAATAACGCGAAGGTCGTGGGTTCGATCCCCCCACGGGCCACTTCGATTTTACTACTTCAAAAAGGCAACGCCGATTTCCCCGGGCAAGTATGGTGACAAAGAAATCGTCACATTGTGTGGGAGCTGATAGGGGACCCGAAAGCGACTTGTCGGGACGCGCTAAAACACTTCACAGGTCACAGCACGCTGAACACACAGTTTGTCGTCCGATCACCGCTACTGCGCGACGCTGGGCGTTGTCAGTGCTTGGGCGGGTGACCGCCTGCGAACACAGGGCGCTGCCGACAGTTTCAATTCGTATTTCTCTTTTCTCGTCGGTTTCGGAGCTGCAGCGCTATTCGGTCTAGGGCACTGGCGCCACGTTTTGCCTCTCGGTATGCCAAGTCGCGCCGTGCGGCCACAGTGAAATGAAGGAGCGTGTTGTAAAATTTTCAACAAAGAAAAAAAGAAATGTGCTAGTAATAAAACTGAATTTGTCTGACAGAACATGTAAAATCACACAATGCACGATAACAGGCAGCAGGTCTTTACTTGAGGCATAAGTAATGTTGTGCCCGCCTCGCCATACCTCTCTCAGTCGTTTCGCGTGCTTGTCCTTCTGATATAGGCCGATTGGAGAGCGTCAGCTCTCGCGTCAGCCGAGCAAAGTCGAGACAAGTCGAGACTCAAGCGGAATCGACGCACACAATATAGGGTGGCCTGCAGCCAGTAAGAGGAGGAAAGAAACATTAATTTAATGACGCGTGGCAAAAGTACTCATACGCAGAAGTAAAACGCAGGCTGCGGTGGCCGGGAATCGAACCCGGATCAACTGCTTGGAAGGCAACTATGCTGACCATTACACCACCACCGCACGCTTTTCTTCCGCGCACGCCGCGCTGTGTCTGCTTCCCGCCTGTCGGCGGCGGCTGAAGGTGGTCGCAGCAGCAGGCGCATTACGGGGTAGGCGAGCGCATCCAGACAGCGTCTCTACGCACATTTCGCGTCCTTTGGCAAGAGTCGTCGCGTGCGTGCGCCGCAACACTACTTAGACGATCGCGTTCGGGCGTCATTTTTAAGCAGTGCAGCGCAGGATTCAGCGTTTGTAGCATTCTCTCGAGAGGATGCCACGGCGCTGGACGGCAGTCCCACTTTCCCTTCAGACGTCTGCCGCGGAAAGCACAAGGAAGCTGCAAACTAGCTGAGCATCGGTGGTTCAGTGGTAGAATGCTCGCCTGCCACGCGGGCGGCCCGGGTTCGATTCCCGGCCGATGCATCATTTTGTTTTTTCCCCGATAGTGGAGCTGCGTGTCCTTCGCACTCGAAGTGCGTGGGCCACGAGAATGAACCGCGGGATTCCGTGTGGAAACAACCAAACACGCAGCGCGCACGTCTTCTCGTTTGGACTCCTGCGTGCTATTGTGCATACTGGCGTCGGCCTATCATCGCAAGTTGCCTGCAGCGCCGGGAATGCACGTGTAGTAACAGAAAAAATGAGCCAGCAAGTGCAGACTCTCTACCACTAGTATTTGCTACTTGCCGAGATACCAGAAGGTTTGGCCATCACGTGCCTCGGTAGCGCAGTAGGCAGCGCGTAAGTCTCATAATCTTAAGGTCGTGAGTTCGATCCTCACCCGGGGCATTTAATTTACTTCCGTTCACAGCTAAATTGACGGCTCTGGGGTTGCGAAGGAGCAAAACAGCTTGTAGTTTGTTATCCATAAGGCTTCAACAACTCAGCGTGAAAATGCTTACTTCCCGTTATTACTACTTGCAGTTCTTTTGTGAAATTTTCAAGAAAAAATGTACTAGTAATAAAACTGAATTTCGTATGATATAACATGTAAAGTCACACAGTGTATGACCTGCTATATAATGACAGGCTGCAGGTCTTTACTTGCGAAATAAGTAAATAAATATTACTACTCACAGCTTTGCTTTTCCTCCTACCCCTGTAACAACGAGGCCAAAAGCAACGGACTGTGACTTTTGCCATGCGCGCCTCGGCATGGGAGAGCGAAAAGATGCTCGCAAACAGGGAAAGTGCGACACGGAAAGCCAGTGGAGGGGGTGTAAACCCCAAAAATGAGCGTGCGCGTCCGGTGTGGTCTAGTGGCTAGGATACCTGGCTTTCACCCAGGAGGCCCGGGTTCGATTCCCGGTACCGGAATGTAATTTTTTCGGAACAAAACACGACAAGTTTGGACCCTGCGAAATGCTGTTTCACGTCCTCCTCGCGTTATAGCTACTGGTTCATAAACGTGAGCTGAAAACAGTCGAGAGAAACGGGCACGCAATGAAATTACTACGAGCAGCGGAATAAAGGGAGAAGAGACCCTGGTCCACTGTTGGACTGCTACCATAGAAATGTTACCTGTAAATACGCAGAGCCACTCCGTCTAAGCGCTGGAAGACGGAGTGCACCGAGGCCCGTTAGCTCAGTTGGTTAGAGCGTCGTGCTAATAACGCGAAGGTCGTGGGTTCGATCCCCCCACGGGCCACTTCGATTTTACTACTTCAAAAAGGCAACGCCGATTTCCCCGGGCAAGTATGGTGACAAAGAAATCGTCACATTGTGTGGGAGCTGATAGGGGACCCGAAAGCGACTTGTCGGGACGCGCTAAAACACTTCACAGGTCACAGCACGCTGAACACACAGTTTGTCGTCCGATCACCGCTACTGCGCGACGCTGGGCGTTGTCAGTGCTTGGGCGGGTGACCGCCTGCGAACACAGGGCGCTGCCGACAGTTTCAATTCGTATTTCTCTTTTCTCGTCGGTTTCGGAGCTGCAGCGCTATTCGGTCTAGGGCACTGGCACCACGTTTTGCCTCTCGGTATGCCAAGTCGCGCCGTGCGGCCACAGTGAAATGAAGGAGCGTGTTGTAAAATTTTCAACAAAGAAAAAAAGAAATGTGCTAGTAATAAAACTGAATTTGTCTGACAGAACATGTAAAATCACACAATGCACGATAACAGGCAGCAGGTCTTTACTTGAGGCATAAGTAATGTTGTGCCCGCCTCGCCATACCTCTCTCAGTCGTTTCGCGTGCTTGTCCTTCTGATATAGGCCGATTGGAGAGCGTCAGCTCTCGCGTCAGCCGAGCAAAGTCGAGACAAGTCGAGACTCAAGCGGAATCGACGCACACAATATAGGGTGGCCTGCAGCCAGTAAGAGGAGGAAAGAAACATTAATTTAATGACGCGTGGCAAAAGTACTCATACGCAGAAGTAAAACGCAGGCTGCGGTGGCCGGGAATCGAACCCGGATCAACTGCTTGGAAGGCAACTATGCTGACCATTACACCACCACCGCACGCTTTTCTTCCGCGCACGCCGCGCTGTGTCTGCTTCCCGCCTGTCAGCGGCGGCTGAAGGTGGTCGCAGCAGCAGGCGCATTACGGGGTAGGCGAGCGCATCCAGACAGCGTCTCTACGCACATTTCGCGTCCTTTGGCAAGAGTCGTCGCGTGCGTGCGCCGCAACACTACTTAGACGATCGCGTTCGGGCGTCATTTTTAAGCAGTGCAGCGCAGGATTCAGCGTTTGTAGCATTCTCTCGAGAGGATGCCACGGCGCTGGACGGCAGTCCCACTTTCCCTTCAGACGTCTGCCGCGGAAAGCACAAGGAAGCTGCAAACTAGCTGAGCATCGGTGGTTCAGTGGTAGAATGCTCGCCTGCCACGCGGGCGGCCTGGGTTCGATTCCCGGCCGATGCATCATTTTGTTTTTTCCCCGATAGTGGAGCTGCGTGTCCTTCGCACTCGAAGTGCGTGGGCCACGAGAATGAACCGCGGGATTCCGTGTGGAAACAACCAAACACGCAGCGCGCACGTCTTCTCGTTTGGACTCCTGCGTGCTATTGTGCATACTGGCGTCGGCCTATCATCGCAAGTTGCCTGCAGCGCCGGGAATGCACGTGTAGTAACAGAAAAAATGAGCCAGCAAGTGCAGACTCTCTACCACTAGTATTTGCTACTTGCCGAGATACCAGAAGGTTTGGCCATCACGTGCCTCGGTAGCGCAGTAGGCAGCGCGTAAGTCTCATAATCTTAAGGTCGTGAGTTCGATCCTCACCCGGGGCATTTAATTTACTTCCGTTCACAGCTAAATTGACGGCTCTGGGGTTGCGAAGGAGCAAAACAGCTTGTAGTTTGTTATCCATAAGGCTTCAACAACTCAGCGTGAAAATGCTTACTTCCCGTTATTACTACTTGCAGTTCTTTTGTGAAATTTTCAAGAAAAAATGTACTAGTAATAAAACTGAATTTCGTATGATATAACATGTAAAGTCACACAGTGTATGACCTGCTATATAATGACAGGCTGCAGGTCTTTACTTGCGAAATAAGTAAATAAATATTACTACTCACAGCTTTGCTTTTCCTCCTACCCCTGTAACAACGAGGCCAAAAGCAACGGACTGTGACTTTTGCCATGCGCGCCTCGGCATGGGAGAGCGAAAAGATGCTCGCAAACAGGGAAAGTGCGACACGGAAAGCCAGTGGAGGGGGTGTAAACCCCAAAAATGAGCGTGCGCGTCCGGTGTGGTCTAGTGGCTAGGATACCTGGCTTTCACCCAGGAGGCCCGGGTTCGATTCCCGGTACCGGAATGTAATTTTTTCGGAACAAAACACGACAAGTTTGGACCCTGCGAAATGCTGTTTCACGTCCTCCTCGCGTTATAGCTACTGGTTCATAAACGTGAGCTGAAAACAGTCGAGAGAAACGGGCACGCAATGAAATTACTACGAGCAGCGGAATAAAGGGAGAAGAGACCCTGGTCCACTGTTGGACTGCTACCATAGAAATGTTACCTGTAAATACGCAGAGCCACTCCGTCTAAGCGCTGGAAGACGGAGTGCACCGAGGCCCGTTAGCTCAGTTGGTTAGAGCGTCGTGCTAATAACGCGAAGGTCGTGGGTTCGATCCCCCCACGGGCCACTTCGATTTTACTACTTCAAAAAGGCAACGCCGATTTCCCCGGGCAAGTATGGTGACAAAGAAATCGTCACATTGTGTGGGAGCTGATAGGGGACCCGAAAGCGACTTGTCGGGACGCGCTAAAACACTTCACAGGTCACAGCACGCTGAACACACAGTTTGTCGTCCGATCACCGCTACTGCGCGACGCTGGGCGTTGTCAGTGCTTGGGCGGGTGACCGCCTGCGAACACAGGGCGCTGCCGACAGTTTCAATTCGTATTTCTCTTTTCTCGTCGGTTTCGGAGCTGCAGCGCTATTCGGTCTAGGGCACTGGCGCCACGTTTTGCCTCTCGGTATGCCAAGTCGCGCCGTGCGGCCACAGTGAAATGAAGGAGCGTGTTGTAAAATTTTCAACAAAGAAAAAAAGAAATGTGCTAGTAATAAAACTGAATTTGTCTGACAGAACATGTAAAATCACACAATGCACGATAACAGGCAGCAGGTCTTTACTTGAGGCATAAGTAATGTTGTGCCCGCCTCGCCATACCTCTCTCAGTCGTTTCGCGTGCTTGTCCTTCTGATATAGGCCGATTGGAGAGCGTCAGCTCTCGCGTCAGCCGAGCAAAGTCGAGACAAGTCGAGACTCAAGCGGAATCGACGCACACAATATAGGGTGGCCTGCAGCCAGTAAGAGGAGGAAAGAAACATTAATTTAATGACGCGTGGCAAAAGTACTCATACGCAGAAGTAAAACGCAGGCTGCGGTGGCCGGGAATCGAACCCGGATCAACTGCTTGGAAGGCAACTATGCTGACCATTACACCACCACCGCACGGTTTTCTTCCGCGCACGCCGCGCTGTGTCTGCTTCCCGCCTGTCGGCGGCGGCTGAAGGTGGTCGCAGCAGCAGGCGCATTACGGGGTAGGCGAGCGCATCCAGACAGCGTCTCTACGCACATTTCGCGTCCTTTGGCAAGAGTCGTCGCGTGCGTGCGCCGCAACACTACTTAGACGATCGCGTTCGGGCGTCATTTTTAAGCAGTGCAGCGCAGGATTCAGCGTTTGTAGCATTCTCTCGAGAGGATGCCACGGCGCTGGACGGCAGTCCCACTTTCCCTTCAGACGTCTGCCGCGGAAAGCACAAGGAAGCTGCAAACTAGCTGAGCATCGGTGGTTCAGTGGTAGAATGCTCGCCTGCCACGCGGGCGGCCCGGGTTCGATTCCCGGCCGATGCATCATTTTGTTTTTTCCCCGATAGTGGAGCTGCGTGTCCTTCGCACTCGAAGTGCGTGGGCCACGAGAATGAACCGCGGGATTCCGTGTGGAAACAACCAAACACGCAGCGCGCACGTCTTCTCGTTTGGACTCCTGCGTGCTATTGTGCATACTGGCGTCGGCCTATCATCGCAAGTTGCCTGCAGCGCCGGGAATGCACGTGTAGTAACAGAAAAAATGAGCCAGCAAGTGCAGACTCTCTACCACTAGTATTTGCTACTTGCCGAGATACCAGAAGGTTTGGCCATCACGTGCCTCGGTAGCGCAGTAGGCAGCGCGTAAGTCTCATAATCTTAAGGTCGTGAGTTCGATCCTCACCCGGGGCATTTAATTTACTTCCGTTCACAGCTAAATTGACGGCTCTGGGGTTGCGAAGGAGCAAAACAGCTTGTAGTTTGTTATCCATAAGGCTTCAACAACTCAGCGTGAAAATGCTTACTTCCCGTTATTACTACTTGCAGTTCTTTTGTGAAATTTTCAAGAAAAAATGTACTAGTAATAAAACTGAATTTCGTATGATATAACATGTAAAGTCACACAGTGTATGACCTGCTATATAATGACAGGCTGCAGGTCTTTACTTGCGAAATAAGTAAATAAATATTACTACTCACAGCTTTGCTTTTCCTCCTACCCCTGTAACAACGAGGCCAAAAGCAACGGACTGTGACTTTTGCCATGCGCGCCTCGGCATGGGAGAGCGAAAAGATGCTCGCAAACAGGGAAAGTGCGACACGGAAAGCCAGTGGAGGGGGTGTAAACCCCAAAAATGAGCGTGCGCGTCCGGTGTGGTCTAGTGGCTAGGATACCTGGCTTTCACCCAGGAGGCCCGGGTTCGATTCCCGGTACCGGAATGTAATTTTTTCGGAACAAAACACGACAAGTTTGGACCCTGCGAAATGCTGTTTCACGTCCTCCTCGCGTTATAGCTACTGGTTCATAAACGTGAGCTGAAAACAGTCGAGAGAAACGGGCACGCAATGAAATTACTACGAGCAGCGGAATAAAGGGAGAAGAGACCCTGGTCCACTGTTGGACTGCTACCATAGAAATGTTACCTGTAAATACGCAGAGCCACTCCGTCTAAGCGCTGGAAGACGGAGTGCACCGAGGCCCGTTAGCTCAGTTGGTTAGAGCGTCGTGCTAATAACGCGAAGGTCGTGGGTTCGATCCCCCCACGGGCCACTTCGATTTTACTACTTCAAAAAGGCAACGCCGATTTCCCCGGGCAAGTATGGTGACAAAGAAATCGTCACATTGTGTGGGAGCTGATAGGGGACCCGAAAGCGACTTGTCGGGACGCGCTAAAACACTTCACAGGTCACAGCACGCTGAACACACAGTTTGTCGTCCGATCACCGCTACTGCGCGACGCTGGGCGTTGTCAGTGCTTGGGCGGGTGACCGCCTGCGAACACAGGGCGCTGCCGACAGTTTCAATTCGTATTTCTCTTTTCTCGTCGGTTTCGGAGCTGCAGCGCTATTCGGTCTAGGGCACTGGCGCCACGTTTTGCCTCTCGGTATGCCAAGTCGCGCCGTGCGGCCACAGTGAAATGAAGGAGCGTGTTGTAAAATTTTCAACAAAGAAAAAAAGAAATGTGCTAGTAATAAAACTGAATTTGTCTGACAGAACATGTAAAATCACACAATGCACGATAACAGGCAGCAGGTCTTTACTTGAGGCATAAGTAATGTTGTGCCCGCCTCGCCATACCTCTCTCAGTCGTTTCGCGTGCTTGTCCTTCTGATATAGGCCGATTGGAGAGCGTCAGCTCTCGCGTCAGCCGAGCAAAGTCGAGACAAGTCGAGACTCAAGCGGAATCGACGCACACAATATAGGGTGGCCTGCAGCCAGTAAGAGGAGGAAAGAAACATTAATTTAATGACGCGTGGCAAAAGTACTCATACGCAGAAGTAAAACGCAGGCTGCGGTGGCCGGGAATCGAACCCGGATCAACTGCTTGGAAGGCAACTATGCTGACCATTACACCACCACCGCACGCTTTTCTTCCGCGCACGCCGCGCTGTGTCTGCTTCCCGCCTGTCGGCGGCGGCTGAAGGTGGTCGCAGCAGCAGGCGCATTACGGGGTAGGCGAGCGCATCCAGACAGCGTCTCTACGCACATTTCGCGTCCTTTGGCAAGAGTCGTCGCGTGCGTGCGCCGCAACACTACTTAGACGATCGCGTTCGGGCGTCATTTTTAAGCAGTGCAGCGCAGGATTCAGCGTTTGTAGCATTCTCTCGAGAGGATGCCACGGCGCTGGACGGCAGTCCCACTTTCCCTTCAGACGTCTGCCGCGGAAAGCACAAGGAAGCTGCAAACTAGCTGAGCATCGGTGGTTCAGTGGTAGAATGCTCGCCTGCCACGCGGGCGGCCCGGGTTCGATTCCCGGCCGATGCATCATTTTGTTTTTTCCCCGATAGTGGAGCTGCGTGTCCTTCGCACTCGAAGTGCGTGGGCCACGAGAATGAACCGCGGGATTCCGTGTGGAAACAACCAAACACGCAGCGCGCACGTCTTCTCGTTTGGACTCCTGCGTGCTATTGTGCATACTGGCGTCGGCCTATCATCGCAAGTTGCCTGCAGCGCCGGGAATGCACGTGTAGTAACAGAAAAAATGAGCCAGCAAGTGCAGACTCTCTACCACTAGTATTTGCTACTTGCCGAGATACCAGAAGGTTTGGCCATCACGTGCCTCGGTAGCGCAGTAGGCAGCGCGTAAGTCTCATAATCTTAAGGTCGTGAGTTCGATCCTCACCCGGGGCATTTAATTTACTTCCGTTCACAGCTAAATTGACGGCTCTGGGGTTGCGAAGGAGCAAAACAGCTTGTAGTTTGTTATCCATAAGGCTTCAACAACTCAGCGTGAAAATGCTTACTTCCCGTTATTACTACTTGCAGTTCTTTTGTGAAATTTTCAAGAAAAAATGTACTAGTAATAAAACTGAATTTCGTATGATATAACATGTAAAGTCACACAGTGTATGACCTGCTATATAATGACAGGCTGCAGGTCTTTACTTGCGAAATAAGTAAATAAATATTACTACTCACAGCTTTGCTTTTCCTCCTACCCCTGTAACAACGAGGCCAAAAGCAACGGACTGTGACTTTTGCCATGCGCGCCTCGGCATGGGAGAGCGAAAAGATGCTCGCAAACAGGGAAAGTGCGACACGGAAAGCCAGTGGAGGGGGTGTAAACCCCAAAAATGAGCGTGCGCGTCCGGTGTGGTCTAGTGGCTAGGATACCTGGCTTTCACCCAGGAGGCCCGGGTTCGATTCCCGGTACCGGAATGTAATTTTTTCGGAACAAAACACGACAAGTTTGGACCCTGCGAAATGCTGTTTCACGTCCTCCTCGCGTTATAGCTACTGGTTCATAAACGTGAGCTGAAAACAGTCGAGAGAAACGGGCACGCAATGAAATTACTACGAGCAGCGGAATAAAGGGAGAAGAGACCCTGGTCCACTGTTGGACTGCTACCATAGAAATGTTACCTGTAAATACGCAGAGCCACTCCGTCTAAGCGCTGGAAGACGGAGTGCACCGAGGCCCGTTAGCTCAGTTGGTTAGAGCGTCGTGCTAATAACGCGAAGGTCGTGGGTTCGATCCCCCCACGGGCCACTTCGATTTTACTACTTCAAAAAGGCAACGCCGATTTCCCCGGGCAAGTATGGTGACAAAGAAATCGTCACATTGTGTGGGAGCTGATAGGGGACCCGAAAGCGACTTGTCGGGACGCGCTAAAACACTTCACAGGTCACAGCACGCTGAACACACAGTTTGTCGTCCGATCACCGCTACTGCGCGACGCTGGGCGTTGTCAGTGCTTGGGCGGGTGACCGCCTGCGAACACAGGGCGCTGCCGACAGTTTCAATTCGTATTTCTCTTTTCTCGTCGGTTTCGGAGCTGCAGCGCTATTCGGTCTAGGGCACTGGCGCCACGTTTTGCCTCTCGGTATGCCAAGTCGCGCCGTGCGGCCACAGTGAAATGAAGGAGCGTGTTGTAAAATTTTCAACAAAGAAAAAAAGAAATGTGCTAGTAATAAAACTGAATTTGTCTGACAGAACATGTAAAATCACACAATGCACGATAACAGGCAGCAGGTCTTTACTTGAGGCATAAGTAATGTTGTGCCCGCCTCGCCATACCTCTCTCAGTCGTTTCGCGTGCTTGTCCTTCTGATATAGGCCGATTGGAGAGCGTCAGCTCTCGCGTCAGCCGAGCAAAGTCGAGACAAGTCGAGACTCAAGCGGAATCGACGCACACAATATAGGGTGGCCTGCAGCCAGTAAGAGGAGGAAAGAAACATTAATTTAATGACGCGTGGCAAAAGTACTCATACGCAGAAGTAAAACGCAGGCTGCGGTGGCCGGGAATCGAACCCGGATCAACTGCTTGGAAGGCAACTATGCTGACCATTACACCACCACCGCACGCTTTTCTTCCGCGCACGCCGCGCTGTGTCTGCTTCCCGCCTGTCGGCGGCGGCTGAAGGTGGTCGCAGCAGCAGGCGCATTACGGGGTAGGCGAGCGCATCCAGACAGCGTCTCTACGCACATTTCGCGTCCTTTGGCAAGAGTCGTCGCGTGCGTGCGCCGCAACACTACTTAGACGATCGCGTTCGGGCGTCATTTTTAAGCAGTGCAGCGCAGGATTCAGCGTTTGTAGCATTCTCTCGAGAGGATGCCACGGCGCTGGACGGCAGTCCCACTTTCCCTTCAGACGTCTGCCGCGGAAAGCACAAGGAAGCTGCAAACTAGCTGAGCATCGGTGGTTCAGTGGTAGAATGCTCGCCTGCCACGCGGGCGGCCCGGGTTCGATTCCCGGCCGATGCATCATTTTGTTTTTTCCCCGATAGTGGAGCTGCGTGTCCTTCGCACTCGAAGTGCGTGGGCCACGAGAATGAACCGCGGGATTCCGTGTGGAAACAACCAAACACGCAGCGCGCACGTCTTCTCGTTTGGACTCCTGCGTGCTATTGTGCATACTGGCGTCGGCCTATCATCGCAAGTTGCCTGCAGCGCCGGGAATGCACGTGTAGTAACAGAAAAAATGAGCCAGCAAGTGCAGACTCTCTACCACTAGTATTTGCTACTTGCCGAGATACCAGAAGGTTTGGCCATCACGTGCCTCGGTAGCGCAGTAGGCAGCGCGTAAGTCTCATAATCTTAAGGTCGTGAGTTCGATCCTCACCCGGGGCATTTAATTTACTTCCGTTCACAGCTAAATTGACGGCTCTGGGGTTGCGAAGGAGCAAAACAGCTTGTAGTTTGTTATCCATAAGGCTTCAACAACTCAGCGTGAAAATGCTTACTTCCCGTTATTACTACTTGCAGTTCTTTTGTGAAATTTTCAAGAAAAAATGTACTAGTAATAAAACTGAATTTCGTATGATATAACATGTAAAGTCACACAGTGTATGACCTGCTATATAATGACAGGCTGCAGGTCTTTACTTGCGAAATAAGTAAATAAATATTACTACTCACAGCTTTGCTTTTCCTCCTACCCCTGTAACAACGAGGCCAAAAGCAACGGACTGTGACTTTTGCCATGCGCGCCTCGGCATGGGAGAGCGAAAAGATGCTCGCAAACAGGGAAAGTGCGACACGGAAAGCCAGTGGAGGGGGTGTAAACCCCAAAAATGAGCGTGCGCGTCCGGTGTGGTCTAGTGGCTAGGATACCTGGCTTTCACCCAGGAGGCCCGGGTTCGATTCCCGGTACCGGAATGTAATTTTTTCGGAACAAAACACGACAAGTTTGGACCCTGCGAAATGCTGTTTCACGTCCTCCTCGCGTTATAGCTACTGGTTCATAAACGTGAGCTGAAAACAGTCGAGAGAAACGGGCACGCAATGAAATTACTACGAGCAGCGGAATAAAGGGAGAAGAGACCCTGGTCCACTGTTGGACTGCTACCATAGAAATGTTACCTGTAAATACGCAGAGCCACTCCGTCTAAGCGCTGGAAGACGGAGTGCACCGAGGCCCGTTAGCTCAGTTGGTTAGAGCGTCGTGCTAATAACGCGAAGGTCGTGGGTTCGATCCCCCCACGGGCCACTTCGATTTTACTACTTCAAAAAGGCAACGCCGATTTCCCCGGGCAAGTATGGTGACAAAGAAATCGTCACATTGTGTGGGAGCTGATAGGGGACCCGAAAGCGACTTGTCGGGACGCGCTAAAACACTTCACAGGTCACAGCACGCTGAACACACAGTTTGTCGTCCGATCACCGCTACTGCGCGACGCTGGGCGTTGTCAGTGCTTGGGCGGGTGACCGCCTGCGAACACAGGGCGCTGCCGACAGTTTCAATTCGTATTTCTCTTTTCTCGTCGGTTTCGGAGCTGCAGCGCTATTCGGTCTAGGGCACTGGCGCCACGTTTTGCCTCTCGGTATGCCAAGTCGCGCCGTGCGGCCACAGTGAAATGAAGGAGCGTGTTGTAAAATTTTCAACAAAGAAAAAAAGAAATGTGCTAGTAATAAAACTGAATTTGTCTGACAGAACATGTAAAATCACACAATGCACGATAACAGGCAGCAGGTCTTTACTTGAGGCATAAGTAATGTTGTGCCCGCCTCGCCATACCTCTCTCAGTCGTTTCGCGTGCTTGTCCTTCTGATATAGGCCGATTGGAGAGCGTCAGCTCTCGCGTCAGCCGAGCAAAGTCGAGACAAGTCGAGACTCAAGCGGAATCGACGCACACAATATAGGGTGGCCTGCAGCCAGTAAGAGGAGGAAAGAAACATTAATTTAATGACGCGTGGCAAAAGTACTCATACGCAGAAGTAAAACGCAGGCTGCGGTGGCCGGGAATCGAACCCGGATCAACTGCTTGGAAGGCAACTATGCTGACCATTACACCACCACCGCACGCTTTTCTTCCGCGCACGCCGCGCTGTGTCTGCTTCCCGCCTGTCGGCGGCGGCTGAAGGTGGTCGCAGCAGCAGGCGCATTACGGGGTAGGCGAGCGCATCCAGACAGCGTCTCTACGCACATTTCGCGTCCTTTGGCAAGAGTCGTCGCGTGCGTGCGCCGCAACACTACTTAGACGATCGCGTTCGGGCGTCATTTTTAAGCAGTGCAGCGCAGGATTCAGCGTTTGTAGCATTCTCTCGAGAGGATGCCACGGCGCTGGACGGCAGTCCCACTTTCCCTTCAGACGTCTGCCGCGGAAAGCACAAGGAAGCTGCAAACTAGCTGAGCATCGGTGGTTCAGTGGTAGAATGCTCGCCTGCCACGCGGGCGGCCCGGGTTCGATTCCCGGCCGATGCATCATTTTGTTTTTTCCCCGATAGTGGAGCTGCGTGTCCTTCGCACTCGAAGTGCGTGGGCCACGAGAATGAACCGCGGGATTCCGTGTGGAAACAACCAAACACGCAGCGCGCACGTCTTCTCGTTTGGACTCCTGCGTGCTATTGTGCATACTGGCGTCGGCCTATCATCGCAAGTTGCCTGCAGCGCCGGGAATGCACGTGTAGTAACAGAAAAAATGAGCCAGCAAGTGCAGACTCTCTACCACTAGTATTTGCTACTTGCCGAGATACCAGAAGGTTTGGCCATCACGTGCCTCGGTAGCGCAGTAGGCAGCGCGTAAGTCTCATAATCTTAAGGTCGTGAGTTCGATCCTCACCCGGGGCATTTAATTTACTTCCGTTCACAGCTAAATTGACGGCTCTGGGGTTGCGAAGGAGCAAAACAGCTTGTAGTTTGTTATCCATAAGGCTTCAACAACTCAGCGTGAAAATGCTTACTTCCCGTTATTACTACTTGCAGTTCTTTTGTGAAATTTTCAAGAAAAAATGTACTAGTAATAAAACTGAATTTCGTATGATATAACATGTAAAGTCACACAGTGTATGACCTGCTATATAATGACAGGCTGCAGGTCTTTACTTGCGAAATAAGTAAATAAATATTACTACTCACAGCTTTGCTTTTCCTCCTACCCCTGTAACAACGAGGCCAAAAGCAACGGACTGTGACTTTTGCCATGCGCGCCTCGGCATGGGAGAGCGAAAAGATGCTCGCAAACAGGGAAAGTGCGACACGGAAAGCCAGTGGAGGGGGTGTAAACCCCAAAAATGAGCGTGCGCGTCCGGTGTGGTCTAGTGGCTAGGATACCTGGCTTTCACCCAGGAGGCCCGGGTTCGATTCCCGGTACCGGAATGATCTGTCTCGCGTGTGT